>NC_046339.1:23570424-23702924 GCF_000738735.6 Corvus cornix cornix | reverse complement strand
TGCCTCCGACCATTGTCAGACTAATGCGGCTGGATGTCGGAGGACACTGAGCTATCGGTGTTATCAGCCGGGCTGACAGCGCCTGTCAGCTGGGGTTACATCAGCGCCCGCCGCCGCCGCGCCGCCCCACGCCGGCCGCATCCAGCCCCGCGTGTCCCAGCGGATCGTCCCGCGGCTCCCAGGCCCTCCCCAAGCCAGCTCCTTTAATTGTCCTCATTTGTAAGAGCCGTTTTGTCATGCTAAACAAGGCTGGAGCAGCCATTCTAACCTCTCCTTTCAGCCCTTTTCTCCTCTCCCCTTTTGTTTACCTTCGCCTGATCTCTCATTTATTTATCTATCTATTCTTCCCCCGCTTACCCTCCCATTCAAGCCCCATGTATGTTAATTGTGTTACGCCGTTTAATTCTAACATCGGTCTCCAAAGAGCACTTAATGAGCAAAGCGCATCCAAACACGCGGCGCTCCGGCTATTCAGCCCCTCCAGACGGATCCTCTGCCTCTTCCTCCTTCCCGTCATCTCTGTCCACCGACTCCCTCCCTCCGCCGAGGGAAGAGCCCCCCAAACATCGCTAATTGATCCGGACAAGATGCTGATTCCAAACCACCCCCTTCCAGCACCGCCACCGCTCCCCTCTCCGCTCCAAATATTCCCTCGCACCGCTAAAACTTCAACGCCGCGGAGGCAACTCGGACAAACCCGGTTCCCCGACGGGACGGGACGAGGGGCGGGGCGGGGGGGAAGCAGCCCCCCCGCAGCCCCTCGGTTTCTCTCCGCTCCATCCCGTCTTTTCGCAAGTTTTCTCCGCCCGCGGCCGCGTTTCCCCGACGGGCTCCGAGCGGAGCCCGGCACGGCACGGCACGGCACGGCTCCAGAGCGGCCCCGGCCCGCGGGGCTCGGGGTCGGCACGGGGAGAGCCGGGGGCTGCGGGCGGGGGTCGCAGCGTCCGCAAGCCCCGGGGTGGGACGCGGGGCTGCGTCCCCGCACTCACACCACGCACTTGCCTCGTTTGATGACAGATTGTCTTTATTCAAAACGTCTTTGTTCAACAAATGAAAAGGTTTAACGAGGTAAAATCCTGCCGGATACATCTTAGTTTCTGTTTCTTCTTGCCCAAGACATTGTGAAAACATATTTAAATTGCCATCGGTTTTTATTCGGTTTTTCGTTATTATTAGTAGTAGTAGTATTAATTTTTTTTACAATTCTACTGCCTGACTTCATACCTGACGCTCTGTCTAAAGTAAACTTAGATCTAGTCTCACTGGATCACACAAATTTAAGGACTATCTGTTTTAAATTAAGCAAACACTATCATATGTTTTAAATATAAATGTTTCTCCCGTCTTTTTTTTCTTTTTTTTTTCTTTTTTAACTTTGAAGAACCTTTTTTCTGACATGAAAAGCAATTTTACCTAGTAGTACGTGGTGGCAAAATATATATATATTTATATATATATAACACAGCTGATCTCGTCTTTCAATGTGCAAAAGGAAAACAACGAGGGAAAAAAAAAGAATAAAATCAGAGTAAGACCGGGACTTCCCAAAGTCAAGTCCAAGTGACAAGAGACCCTGGAGAACTCATAGACATTAAGAGAATAAATAAAAATCGAAACCGCCTCTCTCTTTTTTTTTTTTTTTTTTTTTTTTTTGTCTTTTTCCCTTTTCCTCCCCGCTTTGTCCCGAAAGGCCAGTTCAAGGTTCGCTTTTCTTTTCTGTTTTTAAACACATTTACAACTCTTACAAGTGCCGGGCTCCTATCTGCCCCGGCGATTGCAGATCCCAACCGAGCCAGGGGCCAGCTCTCGGGGCGAGCTTTAGGCGAGAGCATCTCCGAGGCAGCGTCCGCGTCTGTCCCGGCCCGGCGGCGGGCGGCAGAGTCCTGGTTCGGGTGGCCTTTTGCTCCTGCAGGTTTTATGTACATGCACACACGGAGGAATCCCAGTTCCAGCTGCCAGCCGGGGTGGGGGACACACGCACACACACACGCCTGTGGGGGTGTGGGTGGGTGGGTGTTACATGGCAGTCGCGTGTGCTGAAGAATAGGGGTCTATCCCAGTCTTGGTCATGCCTGGGAATAATATGTAGGCAACTGGAGGTTGCAAACTGGAAGCCGACCAAGCGGTACAGTTACATGGCACGACATAGCCCGGGTTAGTTGGCGAGGGGTGAGTGTGGGTGTGTTGGCTGGGGCAGCTCAAGCTGCCGAACGCCCCGTTCTGGTATCCCAAGGTGGAGGCGTAGGGCAGGGTGCTGGTGGCTAAGGTGTGAGGAACCTCAGTCATCTTCTGAATGGCGCTGGAGCTGAACTGGCTGGGGTCAAGTAAGGAGTAAGGTGCTGAGGTGGGAGGCAGGAAAGCCCTGGCCTTCTCCGGGGAGCTCAGCAGCGAGTCAGTGGCCCCCACGGGAAGCCCGGCGGCCTTTAAGGGATCGGTTTCCCCGAGGTAAGGCAAAGGGAAGACATACCTGTCCTTTTTCAGCAGGTTCTTGGGCTTGCGCCGCGGCCGGTACTTGTAGTCGGGATGCTCCTTCATGTGCTGCGCCCGCAGCCGCTTGGCCTCGTCGATGTACGGGCGCTTCTCCGCCTCGGAGAGCAACTTCCACTCCGCGCCCAGCCGCTTGCTAATCTCCGAGTTGTGCATTTTGGGGTTCTCCTGGGCCATCTTGCGCCGTTGGCCACGGGACCACACCATGAAGGCGTTCATGGGGCGCTTGATGTGGTCGCTGGGCTTGGACATGCTTCGGCCGGGCGGGCGGGCGGGCGGCTCTGCGGGGCGCGGCGCGGCGGCTCGGGGCGCCGGACGGCGGCGGCAGGACGACGAGGAGGAGGAGGAAAGGCAGGAGAAGGCCGGAGGAGCCGGAGGAGCGGCAGGAGCGGGCTCAGCTGATCATCACAGATCCTCCGCCAAGGCCGTCCCCGGCGGGAGCCGTGCCGGGGCGGGGCGCGGAGCAGCGCGGAGCGGCGCGGAGCGGAGGCCCGCGGGGCCCGGCGGGCACTAGGCGGGCGGGGAGCCGCCGGGCGCAGCACCGGGCCGGCGGTGGGACGCGGGGCGGTGCGGGGCAGTTCAAAGGCGCGGGGCTGCGGCGGGCAGGCTGACATAGCGGCAGGGCGGTCACAGCGCGGCCGGGCGCCCAATCAGCGCGGAGGGGGCCCGCTTAAAAAGAGAGGGAGAGAGGAAGGGCGAGAGGAAGAGGAGGGGAGGGGACAGCGGAGGGAGGAGGAAGGAAGGAAGGAGGGGGACAGGAGGACCCCCCCACTTCCCTCCCCCCCCCCCGCCTTCCAACGCGCGGATTAAAAGGAAGGCTTTTGTCAGCCGCTGCGCTAATAGCAGCTGTGGAGGAAGGGGGAAGGCGAAGGGGGTCGTCCCCATCTTCTTCATCCTCCCCCATCCCGGGGGTGTGCGGAGCGGGGCCGCTCCCAGCGCCCTCCAGGCTCCGCCGCCGCCGTCGGGGCTGCGAGCGCTGCGCTCCGCCGTGCGCCCACCGCTGTCCCGCTTCCCCCCGCTGCCCCCGCCTTCCCCGCGCTCCCGACCGCTCTCCCGCTTCCCCAACCCCCGCCTTCCCCGCTCCGCAGCCCCGCTTAACCCCGGGAGCCGGCCCGCGTCCCGGCTTGCTTTGAATAATTGCCTGCCTCCCGCGAAACGCCCGTGGGGAAAATATTTATTAAATGGAAACAATTGTCCCGGCTCCCGAGGGGGACCGCGTTTGTTCCGGGCTTATTGGTTTTTAGCACCTGCTTTGGTTAACAAACCTGCTCCGAAAAGGCTCCCCCGGGCCGCCCCCTGCCCCCGCCCGCCCGCGTCCGACAGCGACCGGGGAAGGAAACGAGATGACGGGGGGTGCTCCCGGGACGGGCGGGGGGCGGCCGGCCCGGCTCCTCCGGGGTCCCCCCGCGCCTCTCCGCCCGAAACTTCGCCTCCTGCCCGGGGGGAGCCGCCGCCGCGGGCCGCTCCGTGCCGGGCCGCCGCTCCTGCGGGGCTCTCGGCTCCCCCCCCCCAACCCCCCAAATAATATTATTAATAGAATAAACAGCCTTCGCCCTTATTTCCTCCTTCTTCGCAATAAATGACTTTCATTTCCCGGCAGAGCCCTGTGCGTGCGGAGCCGGGGAGGACGAGGAAGATGAAGAGGAGGAGGAAGAAGAAGAAGAAAGGGGCGAAAGATTTGGAGTCCGCTCACCCGGACGGGGCCGGCAGCGCCCGAGGCTTTGGCTCTGCCGCCGCCGGCTCTGTCCCAGCGGCTTTTTTTCGTTGCGCCCAGAAATGCGCCGCGAATTTCGCAGCCCGCGCCAGGACCCCCTTGCCCAGAGCGGGGGCGGCGGGCGGGACCTCCCCGGGCGGGACCCTCCCGCTCCGGCACCGCATCTTCCTCAGGGAAATCTGCCCCCCTCCCACGCGGGATCCCCCGAGCTTCTCCCCACCCCCAGCAACCGCTGATGCTCATATGGGACCCGCAAACAAAAAAAAGTGGGTGCAGGCGGCCCCTTCCCCCAGCTGCCCCGCCAGGGTCGCCTGCGATGTGGCCCCTTCTCGGGGACCTCCGTGCCACGCGTGGGCCCGGCGGCCCGGCTGGACGCTCGCCACGGGCCGGGGCTGGGGTACCCGAGCGCTGCTCGCCCCGACAGGCACCCGCGGGTTTGGCCGTGGCCGTGGTACGGTGCAGGCGCGGAAACTTCTTTTTTACCCCACTTTTTGCGTGGAAACAGCGCTATCGGCAGCCCGCGGAGCTGCCGCGCTCAATATCTGCGGGGAAAATTCTCCTGGAGCCGCTGCCCCTCTCCCCTCTCCTCAGCACCGTGTGCTTTCCCCTCCGACGGTTAAAACACAAAATTCCCGTCGCTTTTATTGTTTCTTTTCAAATTCTTCGAAGGAGGGGGAGAAATTGTATCGCTCGTCACCCCCCGCCAAGATTAAACGAGAGGAGCCGGGCGTCGTTCTCAAAAATCCGGGTAGCAAATCGTTCGGGAGGTAGCGATGGCTCGCAGGCTCTGCCTGCTCCCGAAAAGTCTTTCCAATCAGCTAATGTTGCTTCGCAATATTAATGATAAAAAATCGGCAGCCCGGCTTTCATTGGCTGCTTCCTCGCCGTGCTGCAGCACACACGCTCCATCAGCTCGGGGCAATTCGGGCTCCGGTTTGTTCATTTACATCCCATAAATGCCCCCGCTAGAAGGAAAAAAAAAAAAAATAGGAAAAGAAAGATTTCCTTCGAGATTCCAACGCTTCCATCCTTAAATACTTAAGTACTTCCATTTTCCCCCTAAATCCTTTGTCCTGGAAGGGCATCTGTTGCAGTAGCACGTCCCCCGGGGTTGGATTTTATAAACTTTGTACCCTTTTTTGGGGTTGGGGGTTTTTTCTCGGGGAGAGCAGCAATTTCCAGGGCGGTGACTGAAATCCGTTCCTCCTCACCAGCTTGTTTAGACACCAAAACTAATGGTGCGATTATTATTCCTGAATGATATCATGGTAATGCAGAGAGATAAGAACGGCCTGATAGGAAAACATTAAAAATATATTCTTGGAGATAGTTCATTTGGAGTAACTTTAAATTAGATGAGATCATGTAGCCCGAGATCCAGTATCAGCATAAATAGAGCCGTATTTCTGCCTTCAGCCTCCTCCTCCTCCTCGCAGGAATCACGGTTGGGCTTGCAGCTGCCAAAAGTGAGAGGTGAAGAGCACCTAGAATTTGAAAATACCCCCGATCCAAACTTTATTTAGGAAATAATGGATCTTCAAATAACTTTTTTTTTTTTTTTAATGCTTCAGGCGCTTGGGAAAGGGAGGGGATTTTTAATTGATTTTTAATTGAAGGAAGCCCGTTTTGGAAAGACTTCCAGGTTTCTGGGGCTTTCAGAAGCACTGAGGACACAGGTCCCGCTTGCTGTTCTGCGGGACCTGGTGAGATTCCCACCGCCAGGAATGCTTTTTCCAAATACCCAGAATTAGCTCCGTGCACAGAATCCCAGCAGGCATCGCCAGGGATGGTTATATTCCTGCTTTTCCCTCATATCTGGTTATTTTACATGCAAGTGCACACATACATTTCGTTATGCGTGTGCCACATATTAAAAAAAGACCCTTTTAATCACATGCCATCAAATAATATTTTCTGGGAGAGATATATGGAAAATATATGCACAGAGCAGCTCATCCGGGCAGTAGCACTGATGTGTTCACAGATACTGTGCAGAACAGACCAGATACTTACAGGTTATTCTTTTTGCGTTTTTACTGTGTTTCTTGCTCAATTTCATCCCCCCAACCCTGGAAAAGAAGCATTTTTTTGACTCCAGCTATAAACAGTTACAGGGATCCAGCCTCCTGCACGGAGAGATTTAATGGAGCAGGTCGCTGCCCTGCACATCCCTGACAGAAGAGGGGAGCAGTGATCGATGTGGCAGATTGGATCATCCCGCGAGCTGCTTGCTCTCGCTGGCCAACAGGAGATGCTCCCTGGGAAGGCACCACGTTCCGTGGGAGAGAGCTGGAGAATAACTTGCTTCAAAACTAAAGATTCCCCGCGCATTAGGACCTGGTTTATGACCTGAGGCAGAAGTTTACAGCCCTTTCCAGACCTAATTTTTGTCCTGTTCGTTTTATCCGTGTGTGACCCTACCTGATCCCACCCCACCCCTGTGCTCGGTGCATTTAGATCTCATTCCTCACAGGTGATCTGTCCACTGCTGCTCTTTTGCAGCACCATTTATTTTTGTGGCTTGCTGTTGATGAGGAAAGTGATGGATATTTGGGGGGATTTCCCTCCTGGATCAGGCTTCCTGCAGGTGACAACCCTGTGGTGTGGCCGATCACCCTGGGGAGCCACCAGTGCTGGGAAACCTGTGCCCTGCTGGCTCTGTGGGTAGGTCCAGCACTCTTCACCGGGGTGAAGGTCCTGATCAGTGAGCCAGTGCAATGCCTGACAGGAAAAATATGCCTTGAATTACATCAGCCTTCCCAGAGCATCAAATTCAGCACAGTTATGGAATCACAGAATCATAGAAGGGTTTGGGCTGGAAGGGACCTTTGAAGGTCGAGTCCAAGCACTTTGCGATGAGCAGGAACACCTTCCACTAGAGCATGTTGCTCTGAGTCCCACCCAACTCGAATGTTTCCAAGAATGGGGTGTCCACCACCTTTCTGGGCAACCTGTGCCAGGGCCATCCTCACTGTGAAACTCTTCTTCCCTCTGTCTCTCCCACACCCCCAGTTCTCTGTGTGTCGCTGTGTGGAAGTGCTGCAGTGAGCAATGAGAGTGCAGCCAGGCCAGCAGCCTCTTGGGGTGACATTGCTGTCACTGTGGAGGACACCACGCTGTGGCAGAGAGCACCAAAACTTCTCCCAGGAATCAGGCAGCAGCTTGGACTCCATGGACTCCCCAAAGAGTCTCTGGGAACCACCGTGCTGGAGGCTCCTGAGGCAGTGCCACCTCCGTGCCACCTCCTGAGGCCTTCCCTTAGCAACTTCAGCAGTTAAACAATGAGTGGCTGAAGAGTCGTTCATCCTTCCCAGAGTGAGAAATGCCTGGTGGGAACCCACTGGCATTCCCCTCCCATGCTGCAGAACCCCATGGGTGCATCAGCCCACCTGCCCAGGCAAGGGTCCCTGGAGCCCCCCCTGGATTTTGCTTTCCCTGCAGCAGCAGCAGCAGGAGGCAGAGCTGACGAGTCTCTCCAGTAAATGAGTGCATTCACCACGGCCATGGATGTAAACCCGGGGGCTTGACACGGCATTGACTTCCCAGATATTGTATGGCCAGGGAGCCTCAGTCATTGTCAGCGGCATGAAGGGAAGGATAAACGACCTGAGCTCACGAGTGCAGAGCAGGCTTGTAAGGAGAGGCAGTATCTTTTATTAGACCAACTGATACAGTCAGGGAAAAAAAAACCCGACAGGTTTTCAGGCACACGAGCTCTGAAATAGAAGCAACAACTTTCAAGAAAAGTGCCAAGGCTGAACTGTTTATCTCTGGCACTGCCCCGCCTCCGCTCCTGGGGAGGCTGACGGCTTCATCGCCGTGATCCAGCCGTCCTCCCTGGGCTGGGATGGAGCTCTGGAATGGGATTGCTCCCTCTGATCCAGCCGTCCTCCCTGGGCTGGGATGGAGCTCTGGAATGGGATTGCTCCCTCTGATCCTGGCCTGGAGCTCTGGATTGGGATTGCTCTCTCTGATCCTGGGCTGGGATGGAGCTCTGGAATGGGATTGCTCTCTCTGATCCTGGGCTGGGATGGAGCTCTGGAATGGGATTGCTCTCTCTGATCCAGCCATTCTCCCTGGCTGGGATGGAGCTCTGGAATGGGATTGCTCCCTCTGATCCAGCCATTCTCCCTGGCTGGGATGGAGCTCTGGATTGGGATTGCTCTCTCTGATCCAGCCATCCTCCCTGGCTGGGATGGAGCTCTGGAATGGGATTGCTCCCTCTGATCCTGGGCTGGGATGGAGCTCTGGATTGGGATTGCTCCCTCTGATCCAGCCATCCTCCCTGCGCTGGGATGGAGCTCTGGATTGGGATTGCTCCCTCTGATCCTGGGCTGGGATGGAGCTCTGGATTGGGATTGCTCCCTCTGATCCAGCTGTCCTCCCTGCGCTGGGATGGAGCTCTGGAATGGGATTGCTCCCTCTGATCCAGCCATCCTCCCTGGCTGGGATGGAGCTCTGGAATGGGATTGCTCTCTCTGATCCAGCCATCCTCCCTGGCTGGGATGGAGCTCTGGAATGGGATTGCTCCCTCTGATCCTGGGCTGGGATGGAGCTCTGGAATGGGATTGCTCCCTCTGATCCAGCTGTCCTCCCTGCGCTGGGATGGAGCTCTGGAATGGGATTGCTCCCTCTGATCCTGGGCTGGGATGGAGCTCTGGAATGGGATTGCTCCCTCTGATCCAACCATCCTCCCTGGGCAGGGATTGAGCTCTGGAATGGGATTGCTCCCAGCCACACATCAGGTGTGGAGAAACACAAGTCCAAAGCTGGAAGAAAAGCTCAGGGTAAGAAGGGAAGTGCCCTGCTGGGTTTGGTGTGTCAGGTGAGCTCTGGAGTAGCTTTTCTCTGGGTGGCTGACATGAAAGAAGCCCGTGGAAAGCACGTGGTGCTCAGGCAGACATGACCAGCTCTGTGTTCTGCAGACAGAGGATACACCTAAAATATTGTCTTGTTCAATAACATGAGCAGTGGAGATCTGGCCACGATGCCAATGGGCAGAAGAAAATACTCCTTCTAGTGATATGTGTGACTCTCAACATCAGTTCAAAGGCTCAGGTTCCTGCAAATCCGTGTCTTGTCCCCCAGTAGCACATTTTGCATTTGGATATCTGAATGAGACCAATGATGTTTAAAAGCAGCCACCACCGATGTCTCTGAGTGTCGTGGTGCTGGAGCTTCAGAACCATCTGCTGTTTTAGTGAAGGGTGTCTAAATTCACATCCACTCCATTTATTTTGGATCTGTCAGCATCATGCCCAAGGTGGAGGAGGGTTTTTCTGTCCAAAGTGCCCTGTTTGGTCAGTGTGGCCCCTCTCGTGGAACACCTGCCCGCTCAAACACAGCCAGGCCCTCAGCACAGTCAAGCTCCCCACCTGAATGAACCAAACCATACAAGAACCGTAAAGTGTCTTCCCTGCTCTTCTCACAGACCCTGATGTGGCAGAAACACAAAGCCTGTGAGAAGGTAGCACGTGAGACCTGTCAAAGATCTGATGAACAGCCAATTTATCCTATCGAAAGGTCTCCAGACCTCTCCTCACTACTCCCACCACTGTTCTCAGGGTGAAGTTCCAGGGGTGGATTGGGGTGTTTTAAGCACTGAAGGCCATTTCTTCCCCATGACACATTCCTAGGATAATGGGAATCCTGGGAGCTCCCAGGACCACCAATGGCTGACTGCTATAATCCTGGGGAAGTTGTTTGTCGTGTGGTCCAAAGTGATCTGGAAAAGCTCCAGAGCACCTAGGATTTAAGCATGGCCCTGGATTTCTGGAGAAGAACCACAGCTGTAAGAGATGCTCCGTGTTTTCCTCTGCTCCATGGCAGTAAGAGACAACCAGAAGTGACAGATGCTCTCCTGCCTCAAGCCTGGTACCCTCTGAAGCCTGTGCAAAGCACACCGAAGGATCCGACGCTGTGGGCAGAACCGAGCCCGTGTGCAAACACAGCTTTGGGTTGAACCCAGGTCTGAGCAGCCACTCGGTGCTGCTGTTCAGGGAAAACTCAGCCCTGCCACTGACCTCACCGAGCGAGCCAGCTCTAGGAAAACCACAGGGCACACAGTATCCACCCAAAGAGTCTGAAAAGGCAACAGCTTCCACGCAAACACTGTTTACAGGAGCCCAGATGCCTCTGAGATGTCTTTTGTTTCTTGCCAGATGTTTGTGGTGGCATCTTGGAGCAAAGCTCCTCCCTGTCCGGGAACTGCCCTCAGAGGTGCAGCAGAACAGAGCTCCTCGAGCAGGGAAGGTGTCCCCGTGCTGCACGTACACTTTGTGTAGAGGCTGGGTTTGCTCTGAGGTGTCAGCTGGGAGCCAAACACCCTGGCAGAGATCGTGGTCTTGTGGGGAGCCAGCAGTGGGTCCCCGGCACTAAGGGGAAGAGCCCCTGGTGTCCTCTGCAGGCCTGCAGAAGCCATTCCTCAGAGGGAGTAGCAGGACTGCGGTCTCCAGCCATGCAGTGGTCCCCAGCACCCTCCTTGGGCATGGGAGTGACCTCCTGCCCAGCAACGCTGGGAAACAAGTCTGGAGAGCCAGGAGAGAGGGAAACATCGTGCCAGACTCAGAGGGATGGAGGCAGCAAACATTAGGATGGAGAAGTCCCAAATCCTTGGAGCCATTTGGAGATCCCCTTTGGCGGGGGTTGTAGCCTGGCTGAGATCCACCAGTGCTGCTGCAGGACTGGCATGAGGGCTGGGAGCAGAGCTGGAGCTTCCAAAGGCATTCCTGGTTTGTGCTGGACATGCCCTCTCCTGCCCTCCCCAGCCTGGTCCTGCTCCTTCAACCACCACATCCCTGACTCAGGGCCCTTCTTGCCTGGCAAACAGATCCCTCCCTCCACAGGAAACTTTGGGGGAAGTCTCAGGAACCAACTTTGGGGGATGGTACAGATTGCATGATCATGGCTTGAGGAAATTATTATATTTTTAATTGAATTTTGTGTGCTATGCACAGATACTACAGTAGTGGGCCCTTTATCAATTGTTAACACGAATACTAATGAATACTAATGCTAATCATTTGTTTCTGGAAACAAATACAAAGATATTTGATGAGGGGGGAAAGAAAAAAAAAAAAACCTCTCTGAATTTTAACACCAGAAATAATGAAACGCATTTCAGGCCGGTGGTGGCAGAAGACAAAACCCCACAGTTACAGTTTGGTGACACTAAACGTGAGCTGCTCGCATTAACGCCTCTGGCACAGCACGGCCTCCAGAAATGACTCAAGGAACAACTTCAACAACCTCGGCCCAAAACTGCCGCGGGAGCTCCCCAGGAGCCACGTGAGGGCAAAGGCTGCGGGGCACAGCCGGGATTCCTCGGGGACAGGGATTGGGATGGCTCGGTGCCCACGAAGCGATGCGGCCGCTCCGTTCTTTATCCCTTGCGCTGATTTACAAGGCACCCATCTCCCTCAAGCAGCTGCTTGTGCTTTACGAGGTTTGCAGATGAAAGCCAACGCTATTTCCACCCACCCAGCCCAAACGGGGAGGCGCGCTCAGTAACCCTTTCCTAACCCTGGAGCCAGGGATTCTGTGGGGAACAGTTTAGCCGGCAGGAGATTCCAGGAAGGGCAATTAATGAAAGGCTTGGATGGAAATTGCCTTGTATCTCGTTCCAAACATGGCCATAGAGCTTTGCACTGGGGCAGGGGAGGCAAACGTTAAAGGCAGGGCCTGCTCTGGATCACACCCAGTCTGCAGCACCTGCAAATTTCTCCCCCAGGATAAATAACTGAGATATCTCCGTCATTCCGGGCTGTTCAAATTATTCATAGCAAATAAATTACCAGGTGTATTTAGTCTGTTGTCGTCGTCCCCCCCCCCCCTTTTCCTACCCGCTCATGAATCACTTGGAAATAGATTCTGATTTCTGCAAGTGTGTCTATTAGTCATGATAAGGAGCCGTGGCACAGCTCAGGCAAAGGCGGGTGGCCGAAGGCTCGTTACTGGCCAGGTATCTACATCTCGGTGGTGATTCAGGTCCTTGGCTGCTGCTTCTGAGACCGATTGGTGTTTTTTCCCCTTCCTTTTTAACGAGCCATGGGAGAAAGAGGAAGGACCGCAGAGATGCTCGGCACAAACCTGCTCCAGCAGGCAGGAATCCCCTGCTCCTCCTACAAATGGGGCTGCTCCAACACAGACCATGACCCCTGTGGGGATGGTGGTCCTCGCCGAGGCCGCTCTGACCCTCAGGCATGTTGGTATCCACCAGTGCATCCCATATCCGAGCTTTCACGGCAGCCAGCCAGTGCTGCCCGTGCACCTCCAAGACTCGTCACACCTGGAAATTGTCCTCCACTGCCCGCCAGAACATTCCTGGGAAGATGCACGAAGACCGTTTTGTTCCCTCCTGTCACAGGCCCAGACTCTGCCCATGGGAAGCCGTGGATCGGCCCCATCTCCTCTGCTCGAGCCCTTTGCCTCCACAGGCAATTCCCGCCCCAGCAGACAGAACGAGGTTGCCCTGGTGCAATTCCAGCGTTCCGCTGGCTACGGAGAGAGGGAAAACTTGCTACCGCCCAAATACAATCCGCGCACGCCCAGCTTGGGCAGCCTGGAGAGGTGAGGAGATGCAGGTGGGAGGAGAGGAGGAGGAGGAGGAGGAGGAGCTGTGGCCGCCCTTCCTCTGCGGCACGTGGCGCTCAGGTTCCAGGGAAAGGGAGACGTGTCTGATTACTGGGCAAACAATAGTGAGCAGTGCTATTTAAACACATCCAATTACCGCTGTTATTCAGTGGGCAGAGGCCGATGCGAGAATGCAAACACAGGGAGAGCACAGAGGTCTCTGCTGGGGAAAGCTGTAGGAGCCTTGTAACTCTCCCCTCTGAAAAGGGATTTAATCAGCAGCTGCTCACTGGCAGGGCAAGGAGGAAGAATGAGCGCTTTGTGCACAGCACTGACTTTTCCCACTCCCTGGGGCACGCAGATAACTCCCCCGATCACCTCCCTCCCCTGGGAAGCGCTGCTTGATGGCACAGATCGGGCTGCTCCATCCAGCCAAGCACCGCCCGGGCGGTAAACCCGAAAGAAACATCTTCATTTCCCTCTGCTGCTCCAGCTCTGCTGCCATCCACAGGTTTGTGATGACCAAGAGATCCCTCAGGCCCACCAGAGGGGCTCCCCACCGCCCTACCCAGGCCGTGCCATCCTGTCCGCTCCCAGCCAGGGATGGGTTCAGCTCGGCCCTTTGGTCTCCGCGGCCCCTGCCCAGGCAGAGACATGGAGTTTTTAGACCAAAGGAGTTGCCCCTGGCCCGTTTTACCAGGATCAAGGGAATTTAGCATCAGTCAGCTCAGTGCCTCCCTTCCGGCCGCAGTGACACGAGCGGCCGCGTTACGAGTCTCTCACGGCCTCCTTCTGCCGCTGTCATCCGCTTCTCTAGCCACTGGCGTCCCTAAATCCCAGCGGAGCAGTTTCCGAGAGACGAGCCCCCCCCCCAGCCCAAAGGACTCCATCTGACCCCTCGGCATGAGGAAGGTTCACTGCAGACGAGCAAACCGGTCCCACGTGCTCCTCAAACGGAGGAATTTCGCCGATTTTATAGGATTAACTCTCTCACCAGAATCACAGGTGATTATTGCTCCCTTCGGTGCTTTCACATGGCTTGGAATAACGCCCCAGGGATCCATAACAATTAACCGACTTCAGCATCTCACGCTGCCGTCAGTCAGAGACACAGGAGGAGAGAGCCTCCAAAATGAATCAAAGCAGAGGGAATAAGTAGTTTAGTCCTTTTCTTTGCTGTTATTCCCATCTTAACACCGGAGTTTTCCCCCGTGGGATGACAACAATTTCTGCTTGAGCAGGAATTCACTGGGATAAAGTGAAGTTTTGCACTTTTATTTCTGTGCATGCGCTGCTCTTCAGTGACACGTCCCCAAAACTAACTCCAAAGAACAGGAGAAGAGAATCTTCCTTCTTGGGTGGCTTCCTCTGCCCTCGGGAGCATCCGAGCACGGTTCTCCCCCAAGGCTGAAGATGTGCTGAGTCCCGAGGGGAGGCAGCTGGGCTGTGCCAAGGCTTCTGCTGATCCCATCGCTGCCCTGACACGTGCGGGGAGCGCCGTGTTTTCTTCCGTTTACAGAGAAGGATTCTTTCCCAATTAATCAGTCCTGGTCGTGTATTTAATTGCTGCCCAAGGACTCCCTCTGAGTCATGCCATGCTTTAGTCGTTACCTGTCAGGTTCGTGGCGCTGCCGGGGTCACAATCCAGGATCTCAGGACAGAATGGTCCAGGGATAAAGTGGGATGGGAAGGAAGCCCCCCCGGCACATCCCCAGGTGAGAACTGCTCCTGCCTGGCAGCAAAAAGACTGCAAAAATGTGATCTGCTCCAGGTGATCTTAAGTCCCTTCCAACCCAAAACATTCCATGAATCTATGAAAATGGATTGCAAAAACCCTGCCCGTTTCCATTTTTCTGTTGCAGCTGCACAATATTTGTCTCGAGTCCTATTCCCTTGGAAGGTTTTTTTATTCTAATACAGGAATTTTTCAAGGATGCAAATGCATTTTCTGTTTCCCTTGCAAACCAGGAATGCTTCTCTGCGGGAAATTTTCCATTTAAAATAGAATGGCTTTACCGATATTCCACATTTTGAAATCAGCAATAAATCACGCCTCAAAAAAGAGAAAAAAAAAAAAAAGGAAAGGAAGAGGGAACAGCTGCAAACCCAAATTAGGGTGAAATTCAGGGACTGTAGTGGGGATAGCAGTGTTTATCTACTTAAAGGTGCTTTTAGGGAAAATAAAAGCTCTAAAACACTCGAGCCACAACATTTTGGCATCACAGCTCAAATAAAGGCAGAAGCAATGGGGGCCTGCAGAAGGTCATGCCCAACATCCTGGTGTGACAAGGCAGCAATTTCCCCAACCCAGCGTGGGGCTGGTGGCACCAACCACCTTTGTAAAACCCTCCCACTCCCACCGGTGTCTGGGGAAGGTGTGGATGGCATGGGCAGGTCCCGGCCGCTCCGAATAGCTCAGTGCCACTGAAGTGAAAAGGAGCAGCCCCAGACAGCAGCAGCCACGGCTGGAGCTGCCAATCCAAACTGCCTGGGACGGGGAAACAGCACAGCAACTCCAGAGCCTCGAGGGGAGGATCCACGTGTCAGGCTATGGGGAGGTGCCAGAAACACTTTAGGATGTGCTGATAGAGGAGCAGAGTTGAAAAGTCTGCAAGAATAAGCCTGAGGGATGTGCCCAAGGTGGAGACTCAGCGGTAGGAGGGCCCAAGGAGAGGGTGCATCCATGTGGGTGTGGGTATCAGGGAATCAGAGAACCGTGGAATGGTTTGGGTTGGAAGGGACTTGAAGGCTCATCTGGTTCCAATCTCATTCCATGGACAGGGACACCTTCTGCTGGCCCAGGTTGCTCCAAACCCCGTCCAGCTTGGCATTGGGCACTCCCAGGGACGAGGCATCCCATCCACAGCTCTGCCCTCTGGCAACCCCGAACCCCACACCCAAGGGCTGGGGGATGCCCATCACCGAGCTCCCGCACTCGTGTGGAGTGGCAGAGCTGTGCCACGGTCTCAGGTGACACAGGTCCTTCCTGAACCCCTGACACAGCCCCCAAACCCTGCAGAGAGGCCTTTGGAGAGCAGGGAGTGAGCCTGGGAAACGCTGCCTGAGGCTCTGGCTGTTCAGCCGCTGTTTCCCTCAGTGCCAGCCGGGCAGCTCAATCTTTGCGCCGCGCTTTGAAATCTCCCCGGCGACCTCCCAGCGGGAGGAGAGGGGTTGTGATCCCCTTCTCCCTCCTCCTCCACGTGAGCAGGGCTCACCCCGCTCCTGCCTGCCCGCCGGGACCAGGAGGGGCTGCTGGCAGGCTGGGCTGGGCATCTTTTCTTTGAAGTGGAGCGAAATCCTAAAGCTTTCATTCGGAGAGTGCAAATCACTGCTAAAAGCTCTCCCCTCTCTGACCCCCATCTAGGAAACTCTAATCCAGCCTCACCGGCTTCACCGGTTTCCTTTTGTTTTTTGGTTGTTTCTGTTTTTCTTTCCAGTGTTGACCTTCGTTTTCAAGCACGGCTGGCTCCAGCTGGGAACAAAACCACAGCCCCCTTCAACCAAGAGGTTCATTATTTAATTAATTATTATTATTATTTGACACTGTTTCCCCTATTTCTGCACGGTGAACACACTCTCCAAAGCCCCCGGTGCTGGCTGCCCGGTTTGGATTAGCTAAAACCGGTTTCTGCCGAGCATTACTGAGGTCACTTCGGAGCTCGGAATGGGGATGATGATAATCAGGGGGCTCTGATAATCAGGGCGCTCGTTAGGCTCTGCTAATTAAAGGGAACGGATCATTCCCGCTGTCACACAGCCCTGAATCCATGCAAACCTGGAGTGCGTGGAGGGCAGCGGCCATGGGACCACCACAGCCGCGGTCATGGTCCTGTGTGACGGCTACGGGACAGGTCCGTGGCCACCAGGACAAGGCGACAGCTTTCCACAGTGACGGAGGAGCGGAGGACCAGACATTTTCCTTGGCCTTGCAAGCAAATCCAGGAATTCCTGACTTTTCCACGACTGCCGGGCTTTCCTCCAGGGCAGGCGGAGCTGCCAAATCGCGGCTTTCCCGGCGCTAATCTGGGGAGCCGGGGCGATTAGCGCAGAGTCGCCCCGGGGCCCGGGGGAGCGCAGGACGCATCGCTGCACTCGCCGCTCCTGCCTCCCGTGGCCCCCGCCGCGCTAAGCGCGTTATCTGTGCTGGCCTTGTCGGGAGCCACAGCCCTCGGAGACGCAGCTGGAGCCCGGGCCGTGCCGCAGCCGGGCTGGGCGAGCTGGCCGGGAGAGCTGGAGCGCTGCACCAGCCACTGCTGGTCTCACCACGTGCGTTTTCCCAGGAGAAAGCACCAGGCTGGGAGCGCTCTCGACCCCGTGGGATAATGTCCGATGGTAGTATTGCCTGTTTGTGCCTGCGGGGGGATAAATCCTGATAAATCGGCCTGAATTTAAAGCAAAATGAGGTTCCAATTGCCTCCCTGCATCCTCCCCACTCTGCTGGTGCAGACCCCACAAACTTGTGTTGGGTGCCTACAACCAAAACACAGACTCACCCTGTGCATTAAGGCTACACCACAAGGATTTTGCACGTGCTCTGATGCCTCTGGTGTCTTCTCCAAGGGTCTCCTGCTCTGGAGTGTTCTTGGAGCTGCTCCTTCTCTGCTCCTCTTGCTCAAGCCCCAGGTGCTGCTGGCCCTGAGCCTCCTCCTCCTCTCCAGCTCCAGGCACAGTGAGGTGACACTTTTGTTGTTCCTTACTCTCAGCTTTGCCTTTAGATCTGACATCAAGGTGGCCACTGGGATTAGCAGTCTCCTCCTGCTCCGTTTTGTCCCACTGCTCCAAGCTTCTGGATTTCATCTCCTTCCTCATTGCCTCCTTACAACAGAACAGCAACGTTTCCAAAACCTTTCACACAGCTGGAGGCCTGACTCGCAGCTGTTCCTCCCAACACCTCGAAAAGGCAGTTTGCCCTGAGCCCTCGTGTGACAGCAGCACACATGGATGTGTCCAGAGCAGCACAGATCGGGAACTCCTGTGTCCTTGTGCAGCAGGAGATGATGACAGGGCGCTGCTGTCCCTGGAGCAGAGGACAAAGCATTGCTCCTCTTCCTCAGTGATGTCCCTTCCATGGCGAGTGCCCTCAGTGGGGAGCAGGCAGGACCTTGCCCTGTGCTCTGAGTCAGCCCTCCAAGAGCCGGCCTGGAAAAAGCAGAGCTTCCCTCATATTAAAATCCAACTCACCCCGTGTCTTGGGTCCTCTCCTCGCTGATTTCCAGCAGGGTGACGTGGCTGATCTCCTGCTGCACTTGGCTGTTTTCCTTGTCCTTTTTAGTGACTCTTTAATACCTTGGATTGTTCATGTTTCATTTTATCTTCTTATTTGTTTTCCCCTAATGCCAACCTTCTTTCATCTCCCTAGGACTTCCTCTCCTCTCCGTGCTTTCCCTGACCAACTCTCCCTTTAGCTTCTTATTTTTCCCTCTACGTATTCTTTTGCTGATTTGGTGCTGTACCAAATCACCTTAGGGCTTCCTGCTTGTCTGAAGGGCCGCAACGAGTGTGAGCTTGGATTGCTCTGCCCCATGCCCGATCCACCCCTGGCAGCATCCCTCCCTTCCCTGGGGGGCACCACTCCCACCCTGGGAGCATCAGTCCTATCTGGGAATATCAATCCCATTCTGGGAGCATCACTCACCAGCCAGGGAGCACCACTCCCTCCCCAGGAGCGACACTCCCATTCCATGGAGCATCACTTCCACCCCGGGAAACGTCACTCCAGTCCTCAGGGTGCGTCACACCCTTCTCTGGGTCACAGCACTCCCTTCCTCGGAGCGCATCGCTCCCGCGCTGAGAGCATCACTCCGTTCCCTGGAGAGCTTCACTTGCACTCTGGGAGCATCACTCCCACCCCGGGGAGCATCACTCCCACCCTGGGGCGCATCACTCGCCCGCCGAGGCACATCGCTCCCTCCCCGGTGTCCATCGTTCCCTTCCCGGTGTCCATCGTTCCCTTCCCGGTGTCCATCACTCCCTCCCAGGTGCCCATCGTTCACTCCCAGGTGTCCATGGCTCCCTCCCCGGTGTCCATCGCTGCCTCCCCGGGGTCCATCCTCCACTCCCCGGGGTCCATCCTCCACTCCCCAGGGTCCATGGCTCCCTCCCCGGTGTCCATCGTTCCCTCCCAGGTGTCCATCCTCCACTCCCAGGTGTCCATGGCTCCCTCCCCGGTGTCCATCGCTGTCTCCCAGGTGTCCATCCTCCACTCCCCGGGGTCCATCGCTCCCTCCCCGGTGTCCATCGTTCCCTCCCTGGTGTCCATCCTCCACTCCCAGGTGTCCATCGCTCCCTCCCAGGTGTCCATCACTCCCTCCCCGGGGTCCATCGTTCCCTCCCAGGTGTCCATCGTTCACTCCCAGGTGTCCATCGTTCACTCCCCGGTGTCCATGGCTCCCTCCCCGGTGTCCATCGCTGCCTCCCCGGTGTCCATGGCTCCCTCCCCGGTGTCCATCGCTGCCTCCCCGGTGTCCATCGCTGCCTCCCCGGTGTCCATCGCTCCCTCCCAGGTGTCCATCGTTCCCTCCCAGGTGTCCATCCTCCACTCCCCGGGGTCCATCGCTCCCTCCCCAGTGTCCATCGCTCCCTCCCAGGTGTCCATCGTTCCCTCCCTGGTGTCCATCCTCCACTCCCAGCTGTCCATGGCTCCCTCCCCGGTGTCCATCGCTGCCTCCCCGGTGTCCATCCTCCACTCCCCGGTGTCCATCCTCCACTCCCAGGTGTCCATCGCTCCCTCCCCGGGGTCCATCGTCCCCTCCCCGGGGTCCATCGTCCCCTTCCAGGTGTCCATCGTCCCCTTCCAGGTGTCCATCCTCCACTCCCAGGTGTCCATGGCTCCCTCCCAGGTGTCCATCGCTCCCTCCCTGGGGTCCATCCTCCACTCCCAGGTGTCCATGGCTCCCTCTCCGGTGTCCATGGCTCCCGCCCCGGTGTCCATCGTTCCCTCCCAGGTGTCCATCGCTGCCTCCCCGGTGTCCATCGCTCCCTTCCCGGTGTCCATCGCTCCCTCCCTGGGGTCCATCCCTCCCTCCCAGGTGTCCATCGTTCACTCCCAGGTGTCCATCGCTCCCTCCCAGGTGTCCATCGCTCCCTCCCAGGTGTCCATCGCTCCCTCCCTGGTGTCCATCGTTCCCTCCCCGGGGTCCATCGCTCCCCCCGGGCCGGAGCACCGCTGGCTGCGCCCAGGAGAGGGCGCTGGCGGCGCAGCCCACGGCCTCCTTATTGCTGCTTATCTACAGCGATTTCACTGCTTTAACTTCTTTTTTTTTTTTGCTGCTTAGGCTCCCATTTGCTCCTCCCCGCCGTGGACGACCATTCCCGTTTTTTTTTTTTTTTTTTTTTTTTGCTAAATTTTTTTCCCAATTTCTCCTTAAGTCTCTCCGTGTCAAACTCCTTTTCTGTGGGTCCCTGCTGCAGCCTTAATCCCATCACCAAAGCTCCAGGAGCTCAGCAGGGTGCTGGTGGTCTCCTGGGACAGAAGGCTGGGAGGGTTGGCGGGATGCTGTCCCTTGTCTCAGCTCTCCGCTCCTTTCAGCGCAGTGTGCTGGAATCCCAGGGACAGTCCCACCTGGAAAGACCTTCCTGCCGGCTCTGGTTTTCCCAGAAAACACCCAGATCCAGCTGCACAAAGGTGCTGGGGGGGTCCCTGTCACCTCCCCAGTCTCTTTCTCCCCTCCTGCCTCCCTCCCAAAGAAGGCAGGAGCTCAGCCCCTGCCCTTGACACACACCTGCTATTAAAAAACCTCTTTTCCCGGGAGAAGCTCTGCCACAAATTCCCGCTGCACACATCCACAGGGGGCCAAAGGCCTTCCCTGTCCATTGAGGCATCGCTCCATTCCTGGTGCCAGGGGAATGGGAACAGGCCCGGAAAGCAGCTGCAAAGTAAAGCATTGCAAGGAGCCTAAAAATAGCGCCGTGCGTCTGATCTGCGTCAGCTGAGCTGAATTTTCGAGTGCAGTTGTGCTCCGGGAAGAGACACCCTCGCTGCTTGTTTGTTTATCCCTGCCTTTGGATGCTCCTTGCTCCTGATCCCTCTGCAATTCCCGCCCCTCGGCAAGAGGGGATGGCATCTTCCCTGGCTGCCTGCTTGGCACACTCGCTGGGGGGATGTGGGAGCTGGTTCTGCTTTCCTCAGACATAATATTTTTCTGGTAAACTTTGCTTTGCCAAGACCTTTGTTTTAACGTTTCTGTTTATTTTCTGTTTCCCCCCCTTTTTCCATGTTTTTCTTTACTGAAGGGATCTTCAGCACCTCTGCAGCCCCTGGAATGAGCTGTGTGAGGGACCTGGCCATGCACAACATCTCATGGACCAAAAGCGATGTCTTAGAAGTATTTTTTCATTAAGGTTTCTCAGGGGAGCTTAAGGATGGTGAAGTGAGGCTGGGAGGTGGAAGATGAGCTCGCCATTAGCTACAAATGACCCTCTTTTGACCTCTTTCACTCTTAATTGCGCTGCTGCCCACTCAGATCCCTACAAACTCCTCTAGGATCAGGGGCGTGTCTATGTTTAGGAGGCTGAAATCAGCGTGAGGTTTTCCAAACTGCCTAAGTCACCAAGGACTTCTGTAACTGCCAAGAGGTGCCACTTATTCCTTCCAGAAATCCTGAGTATCCCTGAAAACGTGCCCCGGTAGGCTCTGAGTCCTCTCCCCCTCACCAGCACCGTGGATTTTTGGGATGTCTCTCATTCCGAGCGGAATCAGATATTGCTCGTGCCCCCTTATTTTGTCATCGGAACTAATTATTGTCGGAATAAGGAGCAGGAGGTCAGCGTTTTTAGGGGTCCTTGTGCCATGCTTTTCAGGTGGGTCCTGTCCTTGGCCCTTCCCAGGCCAAGAGGGGAGGTTTTGGTGGCGTTCAGGTCCAGGCTGCTCTGGGCTGTCTTTGCCAGGTGTGACAGGAGCTCTTCCTCCCCCAGCCCCTGGTGTTGTCCTCACTGGGATGCCCAGGGACTGCTCGGGGGACAAACTCTCCAGGCTCTGCCACAGCTGGAACACCTGGGAGCCTCCAGCTGCTGCTTCCTTGTCCCTGGGAGGCCCTGGATCTTCCATGCAAGGCAAACCCAGCACTCGTGGTCTTATCTAGAAAGAGCCAAGCGCGGCCCCTCTGCGAGACCATCTCTGGGATTTCTCTCTGGGATTTCTGCCAGTTCCTGCCTCTCCTTCCCCTGGTGCCAAACCCACGGCCGGTGCCACCGCCGGGGGCACTGGGGAATGGGCGGGGGAATTTCCCACGTCCCTCCTTCTCCCTCCCATCCACAGCCCTGTGGTGGTGTTGGGAAGGGGAGGAGAGGCCCTCGCGTGTCCGCACTCAGCCCCCGTTCTGCCTGCAGGACTGAGGGCAGGAAGCCAAAATCAAATCTTCCTTTTTTTTATTTTTTCTCTCTTTTTTTTTTTTTTTTTTTCTTTTTTCCCGGAGTGTATCACTGGCTATTGTCCTTATCAAACAAAGCCCTTTCATCAGAGGTTCTTTAACACACTTTATTTCTCTTTTATTTTGCTTTGAAATAAGCCGGGCAACAATTAATTTCAGAGAGAGAGAGAGAGAAAGAGAATTCAACAAGGATCTATTACTACTCTCGGCTTCTATTGCTGTAATGAAAATCTATTTCCTTTCCCTTTTGTGTCCCATATAATTTAATGCCCATTTTATTAATGGTCTGAAATAATTACGGAACCTTTTGTGATTCTCAAGTATGTTTCATTTAATTGTGCAATAAACGCCTAATCTCTTCCTCCATCTGAAGCTATTATGGCATTAAAATTAACAATTATGCAGCAATGCGCCCGGGTCCATAGAAATCACTCCAGATAACTAGACATATATAAATCATTCATGAGAACAATTTCTGAAAAGAGACGAAGGGAGAGAAGAAAAAAAAAATTGTGTTGAGAATGACATTGGGAAGCCAAGGGCCTGGTCTCTAAGAAGATAGCAACACCTTAAAAAAATCTTTTTTCTTCTTTTTTTTCCCCCTTTTTTGTTATTATTATTTTACTAATTGTGTTCAGTGGCACAGCTACCCCCCCTCCATTAGCCTGACAGATATTTTCAGAATTAATTAACTGTTAGCTCAGAGGATAAATTGTTCATTATCAATTTTTCCCCCCTTCCTTCATTCTTTCTTTCCCTTTATGGTTTTTTTTTTCTCCTTTTTTTCCCCTCTCTTTCAGGCCAGCAATTACACTCTCCGCCTTTCACTGGCAGGTCCTGTTCTGTAGGAGGTAATCCAAATGGGGAAAGTGCTTTTTCTTTCAACCCTATTCACTGGTGCTCTTCTCCCTTTTGTGGGATTTAATAACCATGGCTGATAGGCGCGCCGTGGACAGAGAGGTTAAGTTTGTTGTCTCAGCACTTTGTCGACAGAGGATGGCTCCAGTATCCTGCTGCCTCTCCAGCCCTTCCGTCCCCTCCGCTCTTTAATTGCCGCTCCTTTAATTGGCGTTGCAGCCCTGCCCTGCACGGGGCCACGTCCTGGCCACCCAAGGCATGAGGTCTGGGGTGGCTCCAGCGAGGAGGGTGAGGGGACAGAGTGCTGGTGTGTCCACCTGGAGCAGAGAATCACGGGATGGTTAAGGTTGGAAAAGCCCTCCAAGATCATTGAGTCTGGCCATTCTCCCCACGTTGCCAAAGCCACCTCTAACCCACGTCCCCAAATGCCACCTCCTTTAAAATCACATGCCTTTAAATTCCTCCAGGGGCAATGATTCCACCACTGCCCTGAGCAACCTGTTCCGATCCCTGACCACTCTTTCAGTGAGGAAGTTTTCCCTAATATCCAATCTAAATCTTGTGTGGTGCAACTTGAGGCTGCCTCCTCTTGTCCTATCAACAGCATCTCCAGGTCACAGAATGGGACAAGAGGACAGCAGCCCACTCCTGGCTGCCATCCCCTACAAGCTGTGGGTCCCTGTCACCCTTTCTCAAATCCCTGTCACAGCAGTGCTAATATCAGCTCCTGATACCATCACATCCTTCATCAGTCCTACCCGAACTGGGACATCAAGGTGGTCACTCCTGCCCTGCTGCTGGAGCCATCATATCTGCATTTCCAAGGACCAGAGGGGAGCAAATTGTACCTTTAATATTTGGTTTTGTGGATGATTCCCCTTCGGAAGGTATGTTACTGGAAGTGGAGGAGAGATGTTGAGGCCAGGGCACATGGGGCATGGAGCACCCTGGTCTAAGGAAGATGTCCCTGCCCATGGCAGAGGGTGGAACAAGAAGAGCTTTAAGGTTCCTTCCACCCCAAACCATCTTATGTGACTCTGTTGACCCAGGAAAGCAGCAGCTGCCTTCATCCCTCCTGCTGGCATCCTCTCTCAGGTCTGACAAGCCCACTGTTGGTCATCCTTCATATCTGTAAGATTTTTGTACCATCATCATTCATCGTCCCCCACAACCTGAACTAAACTTCCTCCAAAGGGGCAGCTCCTATCTCTGCTCTCTGTGCCCAGGGACAGGAGGACCCCAGGGAACGGCTGGAGCTGTGTCAGGGGGGTTTAGGTTGGAGATCAGGGAAAGGTTCTTTCTCCAGAGGGTGCTGGGCACTGCCCAGGCTCCCCAGGGAATGGGCACGGCCCCGAGGCTGCCAGAGCTCCCGGAGCGTTTGGACAGCGCTGCCAGGGATGCCCAGGGTGGGGTTGTTGGGGTGTCTGTGCAGGGCCAGCAGCTGGACCCTGATCCTTGTGCGTTTCTTCCAACTATATCTATTTTATTTTGCCTCTTAATGCATTGTCTGTTGTGGAAATGTAACCACTGGAGTGTTGAAAATGTTGGATTCTGCCCTGTGCCTCAGGAAACATGGATCAAGAACACAATTTCAGAATGGCACATCCATGGTTAAAGCTCACATCCAGGTACAGGTCTGACCAATGACTTCAATTAATCACGTTGAATAATAGCAGCACATTAGAAATGAGAGAGACCACTGAGAAGAAAATCTGTAATCAGTGGGATCAGGAGGGAAACAGACTCTATCAAGCACTACAATGAGCACGGTTCAAAAGATGATTCGTAAAATTAAAATCCCAAATTCACCCAGTGACCTGCCTCCTTTCAGCCCAGTGGAGGGAGTCACACTTCATTTTTGATATCTTTTCTATCTAAAAGATCGTTTTTCTGATCAGGTCAAAAAGCCCAACCCTACTGGCAGATGATGATTGGGACTTTTTTGGGGCAGCGTTGTGAATTCACTGTTTCGAAATGATCTTTGGCTCTGTAATGAATAGAAGTGGAGGGGAAAACTCTTTTGTACCACAGACTTGAGCAATGGAGTCTCCAAAATCAGCCATTTCCCTGCTTGGTCCATTGCTGGGTGAGCATGGCAGGGTCCACCCTTGTTGTACAACCATCCCAGCAGGTTTTGGAACGGACTCTCCATTTTTTGGCTCTCACCAAAGGCTTCTCTTGAGCTCTGGCATCCTCAGGGTCACAAATTCACAGGTCAGTGTACCTCAGAGTTGGCACCAACAGCAGTCCCACAAAACACCTTTATGGACTCGCCCAGTGATTGGCCGCTGCTCCTACGACAGAGCCTCGCAGAGACACCCAGCTGGATCCTTGTGGGTGTGGAATTTGCTGCTAAGAGGGGTTGTCTCCAGGGGGGTGCTTCCCACCTCTCTGAGCAGCATCACAGGAGCAGCCTGCAGTGGATTCCATTGGTGCTGGACTCCGTGGTCACTGGGCATTCCTTCCAGCTCAGGATATTCCATGTTTCCATGGCTCTTCAGTGGCAGGCTCCTGCAGCGCTGGCCATCGGCTGGAAGACCACAGTGCCAGGATTTGGGAAGTGCCACAGGCACAGCTGGCAAAGACTGAGTGCCAGGGCAGTCTCCCAGCTTATACCTTTTCCTCCTGCCTTGGCATCAGATGTGTTCATGTAAGTGCAGGAGAGAGAGATTAAAATGAGTCCTTTCAATAAAGACGTTATTTCCACCTCATTTAGATTTTCCTGTTCTTAATGTACTTCATCGTTCCAGTTCATTTTATCCGAGTGTTTTAAAAAGCTCTCCTCTTCTATTTTTCCCTGGTGAGGATGATTAAGATAGAACAGGAATAATCTGCATGTTTCCAAACTTTGCTGCCTGTCTGGAATTAAATCACAGCTGCAATGAGGAGAGGGAAGAGAGGAGCGGGGAGCTGAGTGCTCAGAGCCAGGAAAGAACAAAAAACCGTGTCTGTGAATGCCACAGGCAACAATTTCGGTGCACAGCCCACACTTGGCCTTCAGGAGGTGACCACAGTCCAAATTACCTGGGACACAGCTGGCAGTCCGTGCTGTGCCCTCACCTGCGATGCTGCTTATTCCCTGGAAATGCTATTGATGGCACAGAAATCGAGTCCCTGTCCATGCTGGAAATACCAATGAAGAGCAAAACCCAGTCCTGTGACAGAAACAGGATTCCTTGTCAGCCCTCCCACTGACTTTGGGAAACTCCCCCCCCACATTTTTGCTCCATGCAGTGTTTTAGCCGACACTAGGACAAGTGCTGAGGGGATGGAGCAGGTGTGCAGAGCAGGAGGAGCCGTGTCACTGGTGGAGGGGACACGCTTCTCCTGCTGCATCACACAGACATCGTGTGATTCATGTCTGAGATGGAGAAGAGGAGAGGACCACTCAGAGCCCAGGACCTGCCAGCTCTGAGGATGGTGTCCAAGGAGCTCAGAAATGGAGAGTGAAGCCTCTTGCTCATCCTGCCATTGGATGGCAGCTCCCAGCTTGGATTTGTGACATGGTGAGGAACAGCAGTTTAGCTTAGGACCAGCTGCCTCCAGCACTCCCTCCCCAGTTTGGAACAGACTCCATGAAGCACTACAGCGTGGGGGTCATCAAACAGAGTTCCTGGCTAGATCCTAAAATCCCCTTGGCTTTTCACAGATCATTTTTACCTGAAAATCCAAAGCTGCAGGAAATGCATTTCCTTGCTTGGCTTAAACAATAAGAAGCTGTGGCTGCCCCTGGATCCCTGGAAGTGTCCAAGGCCAGGCTGGACGGGGCTTGGAGCAACCTGGGATAGTGGAAGGTGTCTCTGCCATGTCAGGGGGTGGAACGAGATGGGCTTTAAGGTACCTTCCAACCCAAAGCATTCCGTGATTCTGTTCTGTGACTCTAACGCTGTTGGAACTGGGGAAGCACACACTGCAGCAGTGGTGCTCAATGCTGTGATGGTTAAAACCATCCAGTTTTCCTGTTGGACAGTTCATCCTCCTCAGGTGGAGGTAAGAGATGCCGCCTGGTCCTCAGCACCTCTTGTGGTGCAGATGTGCTGTCTGCAGCCAGTCAGAGCACTGCCTTAGCAAAGCCCATTTCATTTAATGACTGTTTTCATATCACTGCCTGGTATTTATTTACTTCCCAGAGCATGCTGGAGGTCATAATGAAAAACGACCCAACCTCAGCACAGAGACTGCCCCATACTTAAGACGATTAAGATAAAGTCCCACATAAGTGGCCCTAATAAAAGGAATTTATCACGAGACATGGAGAGGAAGGTATCTTTATTCACGAGGTGAATAGCACTAAGGGTTGTCAGTGCAGATTCTCAGTTCAGGAAATTATCATTCATTCTCCAAATTACTGACTGCACAAAAATTACTAAATGGTGCGTTATCACTGCCTCTCAGCACGAGGATGTCTTTGTTGTACGTTTGATTACAAATGGCTCGCCCCGTGATTATCGTCAATAAATCACAGGTAAGCAGAGCACATGCCATGGGGAGGCTTGGCTGGGAGGCTTCCGGAGCTGCTGTGAAAGGAAAGACAAAAGCCCCCTCTGGTGAGGAGCTCTGGTCTTTTGGGTTGGTAATAACTCACTCCTCGTGTTGTTTATGCACAAGGACAGCCAAGGCCTCGCATGGTCACGGCGAGAATTCATCGACATGGAAAATGCATTTCCTTACCTCTCCATAAATCCATGCAAGGCAGAGATACCTGGGTGTCTTTTTTTAATTCCTTCTGCATCCTGCCAAGAGCATTGGAGACACGGCAGGTACCAAATGGCAGCCCAGGATAACGAAGGAGGAGAGATAAGTGACACTTCCACAGCTCTGCAGCAACTTTGTTAAACATGGTGCCCCGATAGCTCAAAGGTATGAGACAAGCCAGGACATTTTGGGGGGTCACACCCACCTGTGAGGAGCCTTTGGGCTCTTCCTCCTCCCAAGACCTTTTGGCGATTCTTGTCTGGATTTAGGACACCTCTGTTGATTTCTCCTGAAGACAATGTGAGTTTTTTGTTGTGGAAATATATCCCTGTATCCACAGAGCCATCTGTAATAGGAGGAAGAGTGGAACCCTACAAGATGGAAGGACTCAATCTGCAATCCTGGCTATCCCAATATGCATTAGGGGAGCTACAAGGAAGCATCACAACTCAGAGTAGAAGATCTGTTTCTTTTTCTCCTGTTGAGACCACAGAAGGATCTTAGTCAGCTTAGCGATACCTTGCAAAGAGCAGCTTGCGTTTATTCAAGAAGAAAACCATGGAAATAAATAATGACATCTTTCCATGCATCCTCACATAAATTTGGACAGTGGATGGAACTTATTTTCCCAGGTAACACAGGATGGCCTTCATAATCATGCTCGTTGGTCCTGCCCTAGTGCAAACCCCTTTATTGTTACTCGTCAGTGAAGAAAACCCTGAACTCCTCAGCAGTTAAGGACAAAATCCTTAGCTCATCTCCTGTGCCAGAAGAGATTCTTGAATTTGGAAGACTTGATTCAACCACAGAACTCGAAGCTGACCTGTATCAAAGCTCATCCTTGCTCCACACTTGATGCACTTCTCTGTTAAGTTGCCTCCTACAGCATTTCTGAGGGGAAAAATCCACAAAGTTGGACAGAAGCTTTTCCAGAAAAGCTGTGTCGGAGAGTAGGAAGGACTATATGAGGAGCCAAGGCAATCCTGAAACAAGTGGTGGTTTGTTGTGCATCTCTTTCTGGAGGCAGATGTTCATGCTGGTGGAGTGTTTGTTGTCCAGTGAAACAAACCCAGTTCGGACTATGAAATCTCTGAAGAATTCCCCAGCAGCACGATGCTACATTTTTCCCCTCATCAGTGTCTTCCCTCCTCTCCTTTCTTTGGGTGGTAAGAAAAGCTGGGTGGGGGGTGGGGGGGTGTGTGTTTGCAAAGCCTCTCACAGAGCTCAGCCTTGGGTTCGGTGACACATGGGCAGAGATTTAGATCCCTATCTGAGCTTAGGCTCCAGCGATTACACTGCATCAAGGCTCTGGCGGTGTTGACAAACACTGCTCCAATTAGGAATTAGCTTGGCATGGCATCTGATAGCCCTGTTCACCCTGACCTCCTAAATGAACAGCCCTGCCCTCCCCCTCGCTCCTTTGGCAGGGGGCAGGAAACAAAACCTGAGACCTCTTTCCACCATCCCTTCACTTCCTTTTTTCCCCTTAATTGATGCATTTCCATTGAAAACCCTGAATGTTGCCTGAATATTAATGGTGGTTTTTGTGCTCCAGAAATGCCTCCCTACCACATGCAGTCCAGCAGTACCTGGTACCACAGGTGACAATCCAACCGTGCGTGTTTTCTTTCAGTATTCACAGAATCACGGAATTTTGGGGGTTGGAAGGGACTTTAAAGACCATCTCACTCTGACCCCTCTGGCATGGGCAGTGATACCTTCCACCAGAGCAGGTTGCTCGTATTATTGGAGTCCTGTTCATCAAACAGCAAAGAAAGTGTCTTTATTTCTGGAAGTCAGGGTCTATCTAAAGCTCCAGACCTCCAAGGTCTTCCAAACCCACCTCGGGCATCAGGGGATATTAACACGAAAACTCATGGTTGTGACCAGGACAGCTGGAACCAGGAGAGCAGGAAGTGTCCCATCCAAACTTCCCAAGGGGACATGAGGAAGGTGAGACACACCAACAGTCATGGCAAACTTGGCTCAGAGAAGGGGAGTGAAGTGGAGGTTCCTCCTGCAAGGCTTTCTGGAGTTGGAGTGAGGGACCCCAACCAGAGGAGAGCAAACAGGAGCGGGATACAATTGATTTACTGTGGATAGGAGTAGATGTTTAAAAGGAACAGAAATGCAGACAGGACAGGGGCTGGGCAGGGTCACAGCAAGGCCATTTGGGGACTTTTAGGGTGGTTTGTGCAGAAATGGATGGAGCACCTTCTCAGGTGTGGAGGAGACTGGAGAGCTGGAAGGCATGTTCTGGGTGAAGTTGAGCATGGAGGAATTACAGGACAGGGACTGTTTTCTACTCTGCTTTTGGCCATGACTGGTACAAAAGATCCCCCCCTGAAGGATCTCACCACTGCCCTTGGCCATGTAGCACGGACCAGGGCGCTGGGGAACTGTTCTTCCCTTCCTTGGTGTTCCAGACAAATTGATCAGAGCTGCCATCTGAGTGGTCCTAGATCACACACAGCTTCCAGGGATCCCTGTGCTGGCACGGGACTCCCATCAAGCATTCCCAGTACACCACCAGTATTTTATTTTGTGTTTTTCAAGATCCTTGTCTGCCATGACTGTCTCACTTCAGCCTCCTCTTGCAACGTGCACAGCTCATCCACATGAAATGACAAGGAAAAGGCAAACCAGGAATTATTCAAAGATTTATCCAGTCTTGATCTGGGCACTCAGGGATTCATCCTGTGTAACTCGCATGACATAGATGCCAAATTTAGGCGGATGAATTCTGTTTCCAGGCTAATCTTCATGACCAATACCATGAGAGAATCTTTTGCTATTAGAGAAACCATCATCTTTAACTCTTTCTAAAAATGGTAGCAACAGCAGCATCCCAGAGTGCCCAGGACACAGAGGGCGATTCCCAGTTCCCACAGACAAACACGGGAACATGTGGATATGGGACCACCCATTAGAGCCTTTCCAAGTCCTCTTTTGGAGAAAGAGATGCCAGGAAGAAAACATCTGCTGTGTCTTGATGTGAGATGAGTGAGTTGGGCTGTGCACTCCCAAGTTGGGTGGCCAAGCTGGTTTTGGTTGGTTTTGGAGTCAAGCCTTGCTTGATGCCAGCGTTGTATCAAAAAAGTCCTGTCCCAACATCCCTGACTGGCCATGGGATCGCACGGATGCCGATGGACAACAGCCACAAACCAGGCATTCGACGTGCACCTCCCTCCCCTCCTCAGCGGAGCAGGAGGGGTTTGTGCTCATTTCTTGCTCCAGCTCACGTGTTTCCATTAGAGTGGGGAGGGCTGGGGGGGCTGTTGTGGTTCCCTTCTCCGCGGCACTGGAAATTGATAAGGTTCATATGCATACAAAAGGCTGAATGGAGAGGCGGGAGGGTGAGCGGGGTCGTACACCCAGATGGATTTTTTAATTCCGGGGGAAAATAACACCACGCTCTCAAGTGATAACTGAGCCTTTCTTCCCCACTCGGACCAAAATATGATTTTTCATCTGCGCATTGGAGGAGAGGAAAATTATACAGAATTTCATTCTGCAGAATAATAAAGCTTCATGCTGAATAAAGCTCCCATAAGCCAGTGTAATTACTGAAGGGCAGGAAATACACTTTCAGTTTATATCTAATCACAATGCCATATTGTGTGCTGTGAAAAGGACTTCTGGAGGCCAGAGTGTTGCTGGAATGTGAGCAGACCCTGAAGACTTTCTTCTTGGCAGGACTTTTTCGGCTGGGAAAAAAAAAGGGAAGACAACTGGCTGGAGTCACTGAAGAGGACACAAAAACACCACTTGAGAAGGAGTCTGAAGGCCTTTTTTGGGGGATTCAGACTCAACCCTGGCAGCTCTTTGACCTCAATTTGGGACTTCGAAGCTGTGGCCCTGCAGGAGCACTTGGATGGTTTGGGGTTGGATGCTGCTCCATCCCGACGGATCACAGACCACAAGCCATGGTTTGCCCATATAAGTAATAGCCTTAAGGTAACAGAAAATGTGGGACCACTGCAGTCTGGGATTTCTTCCTTCCTCTTTTATCTTCATGGTGGATTGCAGGCACAAAATGCTCTGTGTAGACCACCAGAAGTTAAAACAGCCTCAAACTGGTCAAGGTAGTGACAGAGCTGCTCAGGGGAAAGTGCTGCTCAACACATTTGAGAAACTGGTTAAAACCAGGGATTGGTGGAAGCAGAGTGGGAAATGCCAAGTGAGGTTTGGGACAGGCTTAGGAGGTACCAGGAGGTTTGTGTTCATTGGACACAGAGAAAAGGGCAGCAAGAGGAAAGATTTCTTTGTGCAGTGAGAGTTCTTTGTGCAGAGGGTGACAAACCCCCCTCAGCACAGCTTGAAACATTGCTCCTGTGCCAGTAAATACAGAGCATAAACCTGCTCCCAGCACGTGTTTTATTCCAAGGTCCTTACACTAAATCCCCCGTGGCACCTTGTGGGAGGCGGCTGCGGGGGGTGTGAAGTGCTGTGGGATGGAAGGTCCCCAAAGACTGGGACACCTCTCTGGGCTGGGGGCGAGGTGACAACCCATGACAGGGATGTGAAAAAAATCATCCATACTCCCTCCACCCCAAGTTTTAACCTCACTGGAAAGAGGGAAAAAAGCAAAGCAACTACAAAAATATCCTCCCAGGTACCACCTCCAGCTCCTGTGTTCTGCGTTCAGATGAATTTGTTTGAAGCTGGTGAACACAGAGCAGAGAGGGCAAAGCTGGCAGAGGGAAAGCAGCTTTCCTGCCTGGAGAGGCCAGCTCCCACCTCGACTGTAGCAGCTCTGGAAAACTCCAGGGGAAAGTTGTCTGTGTCCCTGCTGCTGAGAAAAGCTCCATGGCTTAGGTGGGGTTTCTGGTGGCCCTGTCTCAACAGGGCACTCTTGTATCCCTGTTTCAGAGGTTGCTGTTGGCTCCATGCAACCTCCCACAAGATTATGACAGGTGACTCAGGCTGTGGCCAGGGCTCCCAGCTGGAATGCTGCACATGGAGGTGCATCTCCCTGGTCAGATACGGGCAGAGTGGATCATGCTCCACAGCTTCCCTGCTTTGTTGCTACCAATACATTTGCAATTTCAAAATGCACCACTTCATGCTCTTTTCATTCGCTCTGCACTAACAGTGTCTTTTGGCCTTTCCATTTGCCTCTAGAAGGAAGAATCCATGTTTTTTTTCCCCAGTAGTTCAACCAAGAGATGTCAAGATCCTTTCTTAACTCCTCTTTTGTTCCTCTGCCCATTCTTCTCTGTGGATAGGACAACATGCAGAGAACTCCCCAGGTGAAATCTTGCCCATGACACCTCTGCAGTGCCGCTGGTCTGAACTGGGATTGATTCACCTGAAGGACGCTGAGACTCCTGCTTTTCCATAGTGCAACTCCCTGGTGGCTCGTAGCCATTCTCTGGTTAACTAATACACTCACATCTCTCTGCTCCTCTCTCGTTTCCAACTGATGAGCTCCCAGTTTAGAGCAGAATTTCTTGTTAATCCCCAAGTGCATGACCTTGCATTTAGTAGTCTTAAATTTCATCCCATTTCCTTTACTCTCGTCTCCAAGATTATGCAGTTCTCCATGTATGGTATTGTGATCCTCCTTTACTTTGCTGACGGCTCCTAAATTTATGAGGACTAGAAAATTGACAGGAAACTTAAGGCCAGGCCTGGCTGCCGGTTCACCTTGGATGGGAAGGGTGGATGGGGGTGAAATCCTGCAGCTACACGAGGGTGCCAATGGATTCACAGGTTCAGGGAACAACAAGGAAAGCGGGAAGCAGCTGCCTGGCCCTGAAATTGAGCACTTCATACAAAACCCCCCAGCATGGGATATGTCAGACAGGGAAAAAGCTTCTCTGAGTAGTCAAACCTCTTTGTTTTCTCTTCCACCAGCACATAGTCGGGTTGGTTCCTTGGTGATCCAGCACCAGTGGCCTGGTGATGTGCACGGGAGCTGGAATGGGAGGCTGGCAGAGTGCTGGGATGTCTGGGCAGCACCTGAACAAGGCAGATGGAATGGGAGAAGCCTGCAGTGATTTCCCATCCGTGGTTTTCCATGGTGCAATGGAATAACCCCCTGCCAAAGGGCTGGATCCCCTGCTTGGGAGGAGACTGTGCTGCCTTGACTGCTACAGCTCCACCAAGTTCCCGATGCCAGGGGTCCCTCATCTGCCAAAAGGATGGTTTGATGTTTAATGCACTGCTTTACAAATCCACCCAACACCTTCTGCACGCCCTAACTCACATCTAAAGTTAAAAGAAGGGAGTTAGGGCTAAAATCCAGGAAGGTACTGGAGATGTTGGTAGGACCCCAGCTGTCTGGACTTGTCTCTACCCCAGCTCCCACCTTCCTGTCAGCTTAAAGCTGGGCTTTTTGTTCCCTTCCCTGTGTTCACTCCCGGGAGAGGAGCACCACCACCTCTTCTGTTTCACAGCCACACACACATTTCTGGACAAATGAGAACTGTGTGGGACACTTCTCTCCAAACTCCTCAGCAACGGGACACCTCCTGGCCCAGGCACTCTTGCAGCTGCACCCCCTCAGATACCCCATTTGCCTCTGGAAAATCCCCTGTCTGCACCGAGTTAGCTTCTAACCTCTCTCCATTTCAGCCGGCAGTGCAACTGGTTTGCACTAAGCATCCAGCCGAGGGGATTCAGCCCTCCCAATCAGCACAACTAAAGCATGAAATGAGGACACAGCCCGAGAGCGTGAGCAGGGGGGAACTGTGCTGCCTCTCCCGCATCACCAAAAAAAAAAAAAAAAAAAAAAAGGAAGAAAGCAGAGCCTTTGCATTATTCTGTGCTCCGTCCGGAGCGCAAATGCTCTATTTTTACACACCTTCCCATCTCCCCTGAGCCCCGTCCCCTCCTCCTCCGCCTGCGTAGGCAAAGTTCTTGAATCAGCAGATTCTGAGCTTGGGAGCGGTAAAGAGCTATTGAGGGACGGACTCTGATAGCATTACAACCATCCACGGAGCCATTTTCTGTGGCGAATCGCTGAGTTCTACCTGGTTATCTCCTGCCTTGCACATCACTTCCGAATGACATGCTCTCAGTCTGGGCAAAAAATGAGAGGTTTTTTTTTAAGAGCTGGGATTTCAATAATATGTGACGAAAGGATGAGATTACTTTCTGAGGTGGGAGAAGGCGAGAGAGGGGGAGAGAGGGAGAAGAGATGAAGAGCAAGTTCTTGGTCCTTTATGGAGTTTCACAGCAAGGCTTCTCTCTTGGTGGTAAAGACAGCCCAGTCGCTCTTCTTTGGATGGTTTCTTACCCTTTTCCCAGGTGAGTGGGGCTGGGAGAAGCCCAGGTATCCAAGAGGTCAAGAGGGGTTCGTGCAATGCCTTAACAAAGAGATTGTCTGGCTGCAAAGGGCACTGGAAGCTGCACTGAAGAGTGGCTGAGCCACAGCTGCAATTTCAAAGACAGGTTTCAACTTGAAGAACTCACAACACATCCGAGTCTCACCTGGTGGTTTGATTTCCAAGTGCCCAAATTAGCCAGAAGCCAGTTGGAAACGGAGGTGGGGGGTGTGAACACAGACAGAGGGGTGGATATGTGGGCTGGGTGTGCTGGTGGTGGAGCCAAGGGTGCAGCAAGGAGACACTTTCCTGGTGTCAGATATTCCCCTGTCCAGCAGAATGGGACTCATTCCACAGAGATAATCCTTTTCCTGCCTTCAGATAATTCCTGTGCCTATGTTCTCCAGCCTGGGTTCTTATCTGCTTCTCTTCCCATCGTTGCTGGATGCATCACTGTGTTTATCTTTCCAGCACCCCTCCGAGGCAAGCAGTGCTCGCATCCCCCAGGTTCCAGGGAGAAACTGGGAGGGATGGGATGGGCAAGCTGCAGGGACTCACCGTGGTCACACACAACACTGACTGTACATTAAAAATGAGCCCAAGGCACAGACTTATGTCTCAAACCTTTGTTCCAACAGTCAGGTGGGGGGAGAACAACTCCATAGAAAAGGCTAAAGGCAAGTTTATCACATTTATCACACCTCCAGATGCTCTTCTGCTCATTGGGGAAGTCGGTTCAGAGCAAGTAAGACCTGTGGCCATGTGGAGGAGCTGCAGGTGAGACCAGAAATGCATGTGCAGGTGTAGGAGCCGTGCCTTCACTGGAGCTGTTGTTCAGCACCTGAGTAGGATTTAGGGTCTTCTACAGGGACTGCTTATTTGTGAGGGACATTTGGGAAGGGGATGCAATTCCTGCCCAGCACAAATTGGAGAAGGCCACTTCCCTGCCTGGGAGTTCCAGTCATCAAGACCAAGCCTTTGTGGTGATGTCCATAGGCAGCAGCTGAGGAGGTCACCAGGGCTGCAGGAACTTCGTGCAGCTGTGGCAAGGTGGAAAGTACCAACACCAGCCCTAACCAGCTTTCTGTGCGTGGGTATGATGCCATGAAGATTTTTTGCCTTTTCTTTTATACCCCTGTTATACCTTTTTACAACTCCTGCATTCTCAGTGCTTTTTGCCTACATTCTTGGACTTGTCTGTCAAGCTGAGAGACTCAACATTTTAGAAGCTTCGTAGCCAGGGATCAGTGTGCCCCAGACCCCAAGGTCCTCTCCAGAACACATTCTGTAAACCAAGATAGAACCATCCAGGGGAAGGTTCCTTGGGGAGGGGGGCTCACTTGAGCCTCTCCTGGGGGAATCTTTGATAGATCTGCTAATTAGTAACACCTATAATGTTATACCAGATCTTTTGGGGTGGGCATTTGGCGGGGTGCATTTCAATGCATATGACCTGGACGCGTGCACCTAAGGATACTTAAAATAAATACCAAGGTAAAATCCCTTTTCCCCTTCTAACCGTGTCTGACTCTTGATTTGAAGACCAGGAAAAGGCATCAGGTAAACCCCAACACATTTCTCATTTCACTGAGTAGAAAAATACAGGGCTGTGATTCATCCTTAAAGACCCAAAGCTCCACCCCAAACGTGTCTTCAGGGGAAAACCGCAGAGTCTCAGTCTTGCCACCATGCTGCTCACCTGTGGCGCCCACCTGGACGTGCTCTTTGCTCTCCCTTTGGTTTTCTCCAACCACAGTGGGCAGGGAGAGCAAACAGCACAGGGAAGTGTTCCCTGTGAACGCTCCCTGTCCCTGATGCGATCACCTGCTGTCACCGCCAGCCGCGGGCTGTCTGTGTCAAGGAACAATCTGACAAAGTGCACCGGGTGAAATTTTGCTGGCTTCTGTCTTTAGATAAGGCCGCTATCACTGACTCAACATATTTTATGTATAACACACCCGATGCAAAAAGCATTCAAGCATCAGGCTTGTTTAAATGTATTTGATGGTATCTGGAAAAACCAGATAACACTTCCCGGCTGGCTGCGGGGTGCTCTGTGAGGAGAATCACTCTGGGAGAGGCCATCGAGCCTTGTCCCCGTGCTCAGAGCTGCCTGTGGCTGGGGCACAGGGTGGGAGGAGGATGGGCTGCTCCAAATGGTCCTGATGGAGGAGCTCAGCTCTGCCTGGAGCAAGAAGACCTCGGGAGGAAGAGAGTGGAGAGCCCATCTGCAAGGATTCCTTCAGTTCCGCAGCGGTGAGAGCGCAGACACTCGGCCACCAGGCCAGGATTTATCAGTCACCTCGAGATTTATCTGAAAGTCTTCCAGGAGCCTGAGGCCATTGTGTCTCTTTGCCAACACCAGCAGCACGGGTGTTGTCCCCAGACTTGTTTTCACCCTCACACCCTTCTGCTTTCAGCAGAGAACAACCCTGAGCAGGGCATTTCCATGTTGTATGGGGCCCTTGCCTGTGTCTGACCTCATTTTCCCCAACCTGGCAAGAAAGTGATCGTTCAGATGAACCTTTTCTAGTTAAATGCCATCACTTTTCCAGAGGGTTTTGTTGGTTTGGGGTTTTTTTGGACCGGATTTTACAAGAACACATGAGAAGCAGACAGAGGCAGATCACTCCCACAACTTTCTTCCTATTTACGAGATAGTTCTTTATCTTGGATTTATACTCCTTGATCCAAGCTCTGGTGCCAGCTCTAAGCAAACAGACGCTTGTGGTGTGTAAAGGGAAGAGAACACACCTTTACCTTTGAAATGCAGACACTTTCTGGGCTAGGGTGGGCACATCTGGGGAGAAGCGAGGAATTAAGACCCATTTCTCTGTTATTTCTCATCACTCCCATCTCTGCTCATCAAACAGATGAGGTGGAGCTGGCAGAGAAAGACAGGGGATTTTGCAGAGGTTCACACTTTGGTATTAATTACAAGGTTGGGCAATGGCTAAATTACTATGGTGGTCATTTCCTTGGAAGGACATCGATGTTCCCCAGTGATAAGGGAAAATCTGTGAAAACAGGATTTCTGCTCCTTCTGAAGAGGCAAAATCCCAATTACAGAAAACCTATTACTTCATCTGCTTATTTCTGAGGTCCAGCTAAATCTGCTGGAATATTTAGGACTATCAGTACTCTGTCCTAGGAATTTGGGCTACGTGGAGGGACAAGGCGATGGGTACAAGGATGCACGGCTGCAGCACAGGATCAGCTCCACGCCTTTGTACAAGGGAGGAAGCAGGGAAAAAATTCCCCTTTCCTGCTTTTATCATTGGAATCCTTTGGGAGGCAGATCTTGCTGGGGTTCAAGGATCTCTAATGCCAAAGTTAAGAAAGTCCATCCCTTCTCCACTGGCCAGTGATGGAGAGAAGCAAATTCCTGACCTCTCCCAGATGCTTTCACCAGGAGAGGATGATCCCTCAATTCTGTGTTGCTCTAATGGGAACCAAGAAGCCCCAAGGCAGGAAAGCTCCCATCTCCCACCCATGGAGAAATCCTGCTGTCCCTCCTCCAGGCTGCTGCTAAGTGTGCTGGGAACTGAAGCAAAGCACTTTCCTTATCCTGGCCTCCTGGTTTTCCTTCAGCAAAACGAGACTTCCAATTTGGGGAAAAAAAACCCAACTCACTTTAAAAAAAGCTGCCCACCAAAAAAAAAAAATTCCCAATTATTCTTCTAAATTAGAGATTAACAAAGGAATTATTATTCCCTGTAGGTATCAACGCTTTGCTGGCGTGCAGAATTTGGGAGGAAAATTCCAATAGTGCCGTATTTTTGGGGTTGGTTTTTTTTCTGTTTAGAAGTGGTGCTTTCCTACAGCTCCTTGGCTGGGGTGCAGGAAGAGGAGGAAGAGGAGGAGGAGAGGAAGAGTGAGCGTGTGCAGGGTGGCTGGGGCTCGTGCCGAAGGATCCTTTTGTGAGGATCAGCAGTTCCCGGCGCTTTTATCCCAGGCAAAGATTACATTTAACTCCCAGGGGTCTTTGCTTCCTCAGATCCTTTTCAGACTGAGTCACTGTAGCACTGCAGATAGTTTTGGGTGTCCTTTCATTTTTTTTTTTCTGACAGTATTAAATATATACCCCAGTGAGCCATAAATCAGTGGTTTATCAGAGAATAAATCGTATCTGTAATAAGGGACCACTTCTTTTTAATTGGACAGTGCATTAAATGAAACAGATATACTTCCTCAAAGAATGCAGAAATGTGTCAGGCAGCCTTCTTTAATGAATTTTAATTTTAAACCACCTTTTCTTTGAGAGAAAAGCTATTTCCCACCCCCCCCTCCAGTAAAATTATATTCTAACTGGAGGATTTGCTGAGTTTTTGTGCTCCCACCACTTTATCTTTCATTCCTGTGGTATTGTAGGAGCCTTTCCTCCAGGGTCATGTTGGTTTATGTGGAGAGGGATGCTGCAGCAAATGGATTTTGTTTGGGTGGGAGGTGTCCCTGTGTTTGCTGGGGGACAACTGGTTGGTTCTGGTTTGGTTTGTGAGAGCATTGCCAGGAAAGAAACAGCATCTTTTACGTCCTCCTGAATCCTGGGGAGATCTCAGCAGTGGCTTAAATAACTCAGGTAATGAGCAGTGAGCACAGGGAGTGAATTCCTTGGGGAAAGGACGAGGACTCATTTTAATTTGGAAGCAAGTATGGACCCCTGGTCAGGGAGGGAAACAATGCAACGTGTCCAAGGATCTGAGGCGCAGCACAAATGTCACAGCTCCGTAAAATAGAGATCAGCACCCCTCCTACAAGGAGAGGCTGCGAGAGCTGGGATTGTTCAGCCTGGAGAAGAGAAGCTTTGGGGTGACCTCAGTGTGGCCTTCAGTGCCTGAAGGAAGCCTGCAGGTAAGATGGAGAGAGAAAGGGTTTGGAGTGATAGCACAAGGGGAGTGGCTTTAAGATGAAGGAGGGTAGGTTTAAATGGGATATTGGGAAGGAATTGCTCCCTGTGAGGGAGGGGAGGTCCTGGCACAGGATGCCCAGAGCAGCTGTGGCTGCCCCTGGATCCCTGGAAGTGTCCAAGGCCAGGTTGGACAGGGCTTGGAGCCACCTGGGACAGTGGAAGGAGTCCCTGCCCACGGCAGGAGGTGGAAACTGGTTGGGCTTTTCCAACCCAAACCATCCTGGGATTCTCTGTCCTCATTTGTTCCTGCTCATTCAGATCACAACCTCTTTAGGGCAGCAACAACTGACCAAGAGTGGGAGTTCTGGTCCTTTGGGAAAATCCTGACATTTTTGACTTTTTTTTTTTCAGAAGAGCTTTGTTGCAGACCAGGGTGAGCTGAACAAGTCTGTCCTGAAGGGTTGTACTTTGCAGGTGCCTTTCGTGTCACCTGAGGTCACACCTGAACGATCCCCTGGGAGTATCTGCAGGTGGTGAAGGAGGACAGGACCTTGTGGAGGTGATGGATCCTTGATGGATCCTGGCTCAGGAGGTTCCAAGGGCTGCTGTTTGTGGGGCCAGGGCTGTGGGATCTCCCCCCACGCTGCCCTGGTGCAGGCAGGGATGAACTCTTGGGGACTCTTGGGGGTTGCAGGTCTGGTGAGGAGCTTGGTAGGCAGGGAAGAAGAGGGTCAAAAAGTACAAATCCCAGGCCTTTCCTGAGGCAGGTAAGACAAAATGAGGTGGCTTTCACAAGGAAAAAACCAAACAACCAAACAAAAAAATGCCAACCAAACAAAACCAAGCAAAACAAACCAACCCAAAAAAAAAAAAAAAAAATCCCATCAAGTTTCTCAGTAATCAACCTTCCCATTAGAAAATGGCCCCAGTGTCCACCCCAGGAGCCCACCCCACCCCTCCCATGGCAAAGGCCATCCAGGCCCCAGCCCAACCAGTTCCCTGTCACCTCCCCTCTCTCTCAGAAATCCCATTTTGTGTGGGCAGCCAACATTTCCAGGCCTGTTTGCTGCAGGGTAAAGGGGATTCCTTCCTGGTCCCTCAGCCCCAGCAGTGTCCCACAACACCCTAGCCCTGCTGCTCCTCACTCTCCTAAGACAGACAGGCTCTGCAATAATTTCCTTCTCAACATGCTAGCAGCAAACTCTTTACGAATTTGAATCTCTTCTTCTTATTTCCAGCCCCGTGCTTTTATTTCCCACCCACACCTTGGGTATGATTCCCTGCCGAGTGCCCAGCTGGGTCACAGTCAGGAATAGCTGGTTATTAGCTCTGGGCAGAGCCTGCACTTCCAGCCAGGCACGGGAAGATATTACAGGCAGGAATAGAATATTATTTCCAACTTCTTATCCTTGGAGGCTTTGGAGTAGGTATCATTTTCGGTTTTGTTTTGCTGGTTGAATTTCTAAGAAACCAAAGGCTTCAAAACCACTGGAAACTCTTTATCCTTGTCACCTTAATTCACGTTTTCTCTGGTACGACTGTTCCTCGGTGCTATCATTTGTCTCAGAATGCTTGGAAACCACGGCTCTTTCTTTTTCTCATTTGTTTTCTGTTAAATTCTGGAGCAGTTGAATGAAGACACCTGAGCTGTGTGCATTTCTTACACCAATTATTCACTGTTCAGCAACTTAAAAGGTAAAATCCCACTGCATGGTCATCATCACATGTAGTGTGTTAAGCCTTGGAGCTTAATATCACATTTAATGAATGTTTTTTCTGTATAATGAGGAATCTAGAAGGCAGGTTGGGTTTTTTTTTAACAGAACAATTCGAAAATTTAAAAATAAAATAAAATAAAAAATTAAATCCACAATGAAGTGTTTGGGGAAATGCTTTAAGTGCCTGACAGTTAACCAGGTTGGTCGGCTGAAATTAAAGATTTACAACGTATTTTCTCCAAGAGAAACTCTTCTGTATCATCCCACATCGTTACAGCTGCTGTGTATTGTGACTTCTGAGTGCTGACATCCTTTTGCTTTCCCCAAAATGTGCCTCTGAAGCAAACTGGGAAGCAGGAGAAGACTCTGCACGGCTGAGATCTGTGTGGCATCACAGGCAGAGAGAAGCGAAGCTCAAAAGCTGACGCTGTCCCTGCCTTGGCCACCCTGCTAAGCTGAGCTTGGATTTTGGGACTGCACTGACCCCACACACACACACCTGACTGCAACAGGAAAATCCTGGCCAGTTTGGCTGCTGTCTTCACACCAGTCTGATATAAACAATGCAAGGCCAGAGCCATAGCAAAGGAGTGCTGTGCCATCTAGTGAGTGCTGCTGGCCGGATAAAACAGTGATTTACTGCTCAGCTGGAGACTCTGCAGCTGGCTCAGGGTGCTCTAGCCAGGCTGCCTCCAGTTTTACTCCACGGGTAAATAAGTTGTTGGGGCTGAGAGCACCCTAGGCAGGCTGGAAGTCAGGTTTCAATCCTGAGGTTTGGCTCAGGAGGAGCTGGGCAAGGCTGGTGTCAGCAGAGGCTTTGCTGCCCCATCCTCAGCGAGCAGCTGGATGCAGCAGCAACAGAAGAACCAAGGCAAAAAATGCAGAATATTTGGTTTCTTCTGTCTCTGTCCCAGAATGATCCACCAGGAGTTTCCCTCTCCTGCAGTTCACGCTCGGCCTTGTCCTGATCTAACCCCAGTCTGATCGTCACCAGGCCCTACAGGGAAGGTGCCCATGGGAACAAGACCGTGGGGAGCTGGGATGAGCTGGGTCCTTGGGGCTTTGGGTGCACCAAACACCCCGAGGATGCTGAGCCTGCTCTTGTGTGGGTGCAGAGAGGGGTTGGGGGGCACCCCAAAATGCCTGGGGCTGTTTTTGGGGGTCGGCACAGGGAGGGCGACCACCTCCTGTGCCAGGCGGGGAGGGAAAGTTGGGAGGTGGGAGCCCACCCTGGCACGTGGCCAGGAATGGCCTTCTGGTGTGATGTGCTCTTGGATTTTATTTAAATCAGTAAGACGAGAGGACAGTTCAGAGAACTGGATTAATTCCACTTTCTCCCTCTCGCTCTCTCTTTTTTTATTAGGAAAATAAAAGAGACTTTGAACTATTAAGAGAGAGTGGGATTAGAGCCCTCTCCTGCTACCCCAGTCTTTCCTCCCCTATTAATTTCCACTTGATTAGAATTCTTTTTGAAGTATTTAAATATGGACAATAGGAAAAAGGGAGGGTGAAGTTATTGAATATCAGTTAAACTGTATTAATATAAGCTCAGTTCCAGCTTTTATATAGATACTTCATATATATGTATAGTTTCCACTAGGAATAAAGTAGATCTATCCCTCCTCCCCTACCTAAAGTAATTATGATTTAAAAAAAAACTATAATGAAACTCTTAAACTTTAATAGCCCATTTATAAATCCCCAGCTTAAAATTTAAATGCTTAAAAAAAAAGTTTTAGAACTGTAGAAATTTGATTCCCCCCTCTTTTTTTTTTTTTCCCCTCTCTTTTTTTTACATAAGAGACACTTTCATACCATAAAACTTTCGAAGCCTCGCAGCCATTCCCAAGCATTCGGCCCTGGCTTTGGTGGAAATTGGGATGCTGAGGGCTGAGAAAGGAGGATGGAGGGGTTTTGGTGCTTGGAGGTGCTGCTCCACCCCTGTGCCAGCATGGGAGGCTCACCAGGGGCTGGAGAGCAGCTGGGAAACCACTCCCCTCCCTGAGAGCCACCACCCAACTCCTTCTCCATTATCCTGGTGTGATCCAGCAGCACTGAGCTTTCATTTCCTAGGGCAGGGGAAATCCAGGATCGCTGAGGGTTGTGGAGGGGTCCCTGCCATAGCCAGGGCGGGGTGTCCGTGTTGTGGTCATCTTGTACCTCCTGACTCATCACCTGCCGAGCCAAGCTGCTCTTTGGGGGGTTTATTTATAAATCAGTGCTTTTATACACCAGATTTCGGTATCTCCATCCAGATTCATAAATCCTCTCAGCTAACCTGGGAGCTGCGGTTTGATTTACAAACCATGACTTTTCACATCAGATTTAACTCCCTGACTGACTTCTGAAACAGTCGATTGGCTTAGAAGTCAGGCAATAGATTTACAAATCCTAAAACAGATTTACAAAGCCGAAATCATAATCAGAAGTCATGCCAGTAAGATCTAAGCAAAAAAAAATAAGGGAAAAAAAAGGAAAGGTGTTTGTTTAGAGATCTTTTCTCTGCATGAGGGATCCAAGGAGCTGCTTTACAGCCCAGGACACTGTGGTCCTGTTGATGTTTTGATCAGCTGGACAGACCCAGCTCCTTCTTTTGGATACAAACCTGATCTGTGAACCAGATCTATCTGTGATCATTGGTTTTTCCAGCTCTGACTGAGCCTAACTTTGAGCTGTAGGATGCAACAGGGGCAGAGTGAGTCCCACCAAGATCACCAATCCCTGAGCCCAAGGGAATATGGAATCAAGGAACTGCAGAGTGCTTTGGGTTGGGAGGGACCTTAAAGATCATGCAGTCCCACCCCCTGCCATGGGCAGGGACACCTTCCACTAGCCCAGGTTGCTCCAAGCCCTGTCCAGCCTGGCCTGGAACACTTCCAGGGATCCAGGGGCAGCCACAGCTTCTCTGGGCACCCTGTGCCAGGGCCTGATCACCCTCATAGGTAAGAATTTCTTCCCACTATCCCATCTAAATCTACTCTACTTCATCTTAAAGCCATTCCCTGTGTCCTGTCCCTCCACCCCTTGTCCCCAGTCCCTCTGCAGCTCTCCTGGAGCCCCTTTAGGTCCTGGAAGGGGCTCTGAGCTCTCCCTGGAGCCTTCTCTTCCCCTGGTGAACACTCCCAGCTCTCCCAGCCTGGCTCCAGAGCAGAGGGGCTCCCACCCTCAGAGCATCCCCATGGCCTCCTCTGGACTGGCTCCAGCAGGTCCATCTTCCTGTAATGTTGGGCCCCAGGGCTGGGGCAGCTCTGCAGGTGGGGTCTCACCTGAGGGGGCAGAGGGGCAGAATCCCAACCCCTTTCCTGCTGCCCACGCTGGAGCTCAGCCCAGGGCACAGTTCTGGAGTTCAGGATTGCCTTGCCCAGACCCGTTGAGTTCCTCACCCACCACGAATTCTTCTCACCCACCAGTTCAGATGACCAAAGGTTGACCATCAGTGCCCCCACAAGAACACCCCACCCACCATGGCAGGAGGAGGGATGGGATTAACATGACCACAGAGGAAATATTTTTAAACTTGAGGTATTTTAACAAGAGGTGACCCGAGGAAGGGATGCTTTTAGGACCACGTGTTCTCAACGCAACGCTTGTGGAACGTCCCCAGAAGTGCTGTGAATCACATCCTTCCTCTCCATGCCGCAGTGCTCCTCTATCCCATCTCCTGGGACAGGCTTAGCACCAAAATAATCACAACTCGTGGCCTCGTGCTCTTGGAAATGCACTGGAAACCATCCAACTGACAGATTTGAGCCTCCATTGTGGCAGGGGGAAGAAAAGGAATTTCCTATCTGCCAGTGGATAATCTGTTAGACAGCACTTTCAAAACTCCAGGGGGTTCCTCCAGGGTGCTGGACCTCTGCACCCCACCCAACAAATAAACTCTCTGTCATTTAGGAGTATCCCTTGCAAGCTGTCATTAATGATGCAAACTTCCATCTTCCTTAAAGCTCTGGAGAGACTAAGTAAAAAAAACAACTTGTCGACAACTTTCAATGTTAAAATGTGCAAAAGCACCTTCGGAATTCAACGATTTCCCTTTTTTTCCCCCCTCTTAGGTTTTCCAGATATACATCATAAAGCAACACCTGGCACTAATTCATTTTCCCCTTTGCAATCACCTTTTAAAGGAAAAAGCAGCAAAGGTTTCCTACCAGCTGTAAACATGAGGAATAAAAGGCCAGATAACAATGAAGATTTCATGGAAACTCACAGATATGAGCACCCAAGTGTAAGGTCTGCAATTAAATGACGGGCAGCAATTTTCAGCTGACATTTTGTAAACAGGGAGCTGAGAAATGCAGCAGGAGAGTCAATTTTGGGGCAGGAACATGAGAATCTAGAGGTCAGTGGCGGAGGCACACATCACCAGGAGATAGGTCTTGTTCATTAGAAGGAAACAATCAATTCAAGTAATAACAGGCCACCCCCAGCCTCCAGTCTCCTGAGGCAGGTCCTCACCTAACAGAGATTTTCACGTCTATTCCCATTTTTTGTGCTGTCTGGTCTATGAGCTGGGGTTATCTACAAATGCTGGTGAGTCTCGGGCTGCAAAGCAATGCCAAGATCCTCCTCACCTGCTTTTTGAACTGGGCTTTGCATCTTTTCCTTCCCTTCTCTTCCCAGCATAAAATAAAAGGTGCCTTCTTTCCTAATTTAACCCCACTTGGATTCGTGATTTCCCGGCCTAAACCTTGCCTAGATTTGAGGAGAAAGGGTCAGTCCCTCGGAGTCTGGCTCTTCCTCACACGGAGATGCCCAAGAAATGCCATTTCCATTTCATTTTTCTGCCCCAGAGACAACTCCTGTCTGATATTATTCTACTTTCCCCACCCACCTCTTCCACCATGTGCCCCCAGGAGCTGCTAATAATAATATTGCAAACCCTGTAATAAATATTGTGATCGCTGCCTAACAGGCAGCCTAAAAAGGCTGGGGATAAATAAATAAATAAATAAATAATAATACTAAAAAAAAAAAAATCCCATTTATCTGCGAGCTCGGGAGAGGGAGAGAGAAAAGAGTTCGCTATTAAAGATCCCGCATAGCCACAGGCAAATTCGAGCATCATCTCCTTGCAGAGCCCGGCTTTTTTTAAAGCGGAGATTACTCTGGCGGTTCAAGGTGCTATCGAGCTCGAACCAGGGACAATTACAAGGCTCCAGCTGGAGCTTCTGAGACGATGCTTACGTCTGATAAGGTTGAAGGGGAATAATGGAAGGAGGGAAGTGATAATGGGCTGCTGAATGGGTGGGTTGAGGTATCATTGCCGGAGAGCCTGGAGACAGAAGCTGCTGCTGATGCAGAGGATGTGGGTTTTCCCTTTCTCCCCCCTTTTTGTTTCTATTTTCCCTCCATAAGAAGAAAATATCTCTGAACATGCACTTCAGAAGGATTTTTCCCCTCCTAGCTCCGAGCAACACTGGTGACACCACTCACCAACTCGTTTCATGCCATAAGAGCCATCAGAGCCTGCCTCCCTCAGCACTCGCTTCGAAGGGCTCACAGACCATTTTTAATGTGTTCTGCCCATCACCACTTCACTGAGGACCACGCTGGACTCTGGGGATGCTCTCAGAGCACCCCAGGAATGCCCAGCTCAACACCCCATGCCTCAGAGGGGGAGTTCAGCCATGGGTGTCCAGCCCATGAGAGAGAGGAGCAATCCCTGCTCCCAGGTCCAGCACTCTCCCAGCTGCACTGGTCCTCCAAGGCTTTTTAGGGGCCGGGATCCTAAAGACAGGACCTGCTTCCCTGGTGGCCTGAGAGCAGATAAGGAAATCTGGCTTGCTCTTGTCCATCAGTAAGGGATGAAATCCCACACTGGGCGGCCTCACATCCCAAAGAATGGGCTGAGCCCTTCCTGTACCCTCTGTTCCACTCTCTTCCTGTCCCGTCCTCACCAGCTCGTGGGCCATGGCTTGGTCTCCATGAAACTAAAACTGTTGGTGAGCACAGAGAGCCTTGATGAAGCTTTCATTATATTTTTCTTTCCTGAGGTTTCTTTTCCTGGGCCAGATTCCAGCTGATAATGAATTTGGTATATTTAAATATCCGATAATCAAACAAAGTCTATTGTTTTTCCCCTTTGATTATGAGACTCTTCTCTTTGGCAGATCCTTTTATGTCTGTCTTTCTCTTTTGGAAGTATAAAATTAGATCAGGATTTCACTTCTCTTCTTTTATCAAGGCAAGACAGAGTTGCCTCTACGTTTTCCTCTGCTACTGAAGGCCAGCGAGTACCATGAAAAATCCCTCTTTCGGAAAGAGGGGTTTTGGATAAGAAATCATATTAAATATTTCCTGCATTGGAGGTCTAAACCCCCTTCTGACAGCCACAAATATGGAGGGGCTTGTGTAAACAGAAGACAGAAAATGATGCATTTTTGCTCAGCCCAGGAAAAGATGCTGGCAGCTTCCTGGGAATCGGGCAAATCCTGGCCAGTGGGGTGGAAGATTTCCAGACAGCATCCGAGGGAGGCTTTGGGGGAGTGACTCACAAAACCAGATTAATCTGCAGCTAGAACTTGACCAAAACTTGCAGAGAGGTGGTGCCAGGCCTGTGTCAAACACCCAGACTGAGTCATTTGCTTTAAAGCAACCCCAGCACCGCTTTTGGGTGGGGTTTCTCTCCCCTGCCTTTGGGCAGTGATGGTATCAATAGCTGAGCTGGGAGGTTCAAACTCATGTTCCAGCCCAGGGAGACGAATGTTCCTTCACGGAGTTCAATTCATCCAACCATCTTGGGATAGGATGGAAAGTGGTCCAGAAATGTCCTGCTCTCTCTCTAGGCTCCACAATGAGCCTGCACAAAGAGTTCTGGTGGAAACAAGAGAAACCTGTTCACCTGTGAAGGCAGCGAGGGTTAGATGGGATATTGGGAAGGAATTCCTGGCTGTGAGGGAGGTGAGGCCCTAGCACAGGGTGCCCAGAGAAGCTGTGGCTGCCCCTGGATCCCTGGAAGTGCCCAAGGCCAGGTTGGATAGGGCTTGGAGCAGCCTGGGCTAGTGGAAGGTGTCCGTGCCCATGGCAGGGATGGAATGAGATAAGCCTAAAGATCCCTTCCAACCCAAACCATTCCATGATTCCACGACTGTGGGCTTCCCAGTGGGATGGTTACCAGGGTTAAAGGATCAGGGATACCTGTGGAGATATCCAAGCTCTCGCCAGGGTGGCATTGCAGGGCAGGAGATGCCAGGGACAGCTCAACCCAGAGGGACAGTGCAGGTTCCTGCATGCCCTGATCCCTGCTTGGTTCCCTTTCCCATGCTTTAGTGGGAGACGGAGCACACCAGGAGCTGGGCCTTGGAGGTGGCTTTGGAAGCAGCGCTGGGAAGGGACATGGGAAGGATACATGGAATGCACCCAGGGAAGACCAGGCGCTCATGGAATGTCTTTCCAGAGGCCATAGCGCTGTGGTACATGCAATTCGACTTCTTAGTTAAAACAAAAAGAAGGAAAAGCAGGAAGAATGGGTGTCATGCACTGTGCTTGAGGATATTTAGTGTTTCCTTCCATGCTACTTCAATTTTACTCCTCCTCCATCCCACCTTGAGCCTCTGAGGGAGCTGAGGGCACAGAACTCGAGGATTGAAAGAGTCCTCCTGGCCTTCTCCAGCTTCACACACCCTCCTGCTCTTCTCCAGCGTGTGGCTTTTCAGGGATACCAGCAGGAGAAAGGAGCAGGTAACAGATGGGGAATGCCTTTCTGCTCCCTGCCATTGGAACGGGCTAAAATAAAGGAGCTGCTGTGTGATGCCAGGAGAAAGGAGATGATATCTGCCCAGGTTATACCCTGGATACTAAATCTAAATGCATTTCAACTAAGATCAGTTGCTTTAAAAAAAAAATGAGAGGAAAAAAAAAGTTGATTTTCTTTGCAGCTCTTGGAAGTGAATCTATTTGGTGTCAGGCTGAAAGAAGACAGCGTGTAAGTAACTGAGAAAGTGTTTACTCAGTGAATTAGTTCAGCTTTCATTGTGCACAGAGGATTATGGCCTCAGCAGTGGATGAGCTCCATTTCAGGCTGGAGTAGCTCACTTAGCTACCTCCAGGGCAGGACTAATTATCATAGGACTTAGGCCATTAAAGGGCTTTAACTACCAGTGCTCTCTCCCAGGTCTGGATTAACTCCTTGCCTGGAGCAAACCGCCCTGATAACCATTCAGCCTAATGGTCTGCTTTGATTTCTCTGCCCCCTCTGCCCACCCCTTTTGCCTTTAAACTTTATGTTATTGTCAGATCTGGAACAATAGCTGGGAATATTAAAACCATTGCTGCAAAATGGCAAAGGGGGCTCTGTTGCAGAATTTTTTCCTCCCTCTTTTGCTTTACCATTGCTAAGGCAATTTTAGGAGATACCACCTTGCACGGCAGAGAGCCCTTACCTGACTCAGGTGGATGAACAGGCGCTGCTCAAAAGGCAGGACCCCCCAAGGGAAAACCCTGAAATGCCCACAGAGCCCAGCTCTGTCTTACTCTGTTGTCTCCGTGCCAATAATTGCAGCGGAAGGCACTCTGCATAGAAATAGCAAAAGACTATTGTGCCCCCAGGCATGAAATAGCCAGGATGAGAGCAGAGTTATTACCCTGCTTCACAGAAGAGGAGCTGGGGTGCAGGAGGTTTAAATGTTTTGCCCAAGGTAACAGACGGAGAACGTGGCAGCAACTGCTCCCTATCATTAAAAATAGATTTGAAGAATTATCTCGTGATCCCTCTTCAACACCAGCATTCCCAGCTTTTCTGGCAGTGTAGCAGCACATCTGGGTGGTTCTCAGGCTGGAAGGGGTGACTGAAGAAGGTTCAACTCCAAGACTACAAGATCAGATGCACTTCTTCCAGTACAAACCCTCAGGAGGGTATCAAAGGAATCCAAAGGAAACCAAAACAGGTGGTTTTTCACACAGAAGAGGTGCTTCTTCACACAAAACAGGTGCTTCTTCCCACCACGGAGCTGGGCAGCACCCCAGTTGTGCTGAAGGTTTATGGGTTCAGAGCTGTGGGAGAAAAATCCCTCTTTAAAGCTTGTACAGAAGTGCAGAGTGAGTGGAACTCTGGTCTGCTGCTGTGTTCACACCCACAGCCATGAGGCTGCCAAGGTCCTTCACCTCCGTGCCCGTGTCCCCTGGCATAGCCCTTAGGCCATGGGAGATAGGAATTCTTGGCACCATTTGATGGTGGAAATGCTGGCAGCTGAAACACCTCTTCAGCTGAAGAGGCAGTTGAAATGTTGAAATACCTCTTCATCCCAAGAGGAGCATCCTTAAGAGAGTTTTTCCTCTCCACCTTTCAGTTTTTTATTCCGGGAAATACCATTTCATGCCAACCACTACGCTGAGTGTGGCCAACACGGCAACCATTTACACTGGTCTTATGTGAATAACTCAGGTGCTCTGGAAAGACCATTTGTCCAGTCAAAGCCCATAAAATCCATGAGAGCACAGATTAAAAGCAAAACCATAAACTGGTGCTCCTCAACGTGCTTCTGTCCTTCAGAAATACATAAATAAAAGAGGTATTTCAGCAAAACAATACATCAAAATCTGTCTGATTTTGGTGGCACTTCTCTTCCTGTTGTTGCCAAATTATCAGCTCAGAAACGTAAAATCATGAAATGGTTTGGGTTGGAAAAGACCTTAAAGATCATCCAGTTCCACCCTCCGGCCATGGCAGGGACACCTTCCACCTCCCACTATCCCAGGCTGCTCCAAGCCCCGTCCAGCCTGGCCAGGTGTTGCACATGCCCTGATGTCACCAGAGAATGGTCTTAGCTGGGTGGTAGATGCTCAGTTTCATGTGTTCACAACCTTCTGCATCTCATGGAGCTTCCATGAGTGTAAGGATGAACACAGGCTCAAAAAGCCAGGATGGATATGAAGCAAAGCCCAGACCAGGATGGCTGGGTCAGGATCAGGGAGCTCTGCACAGGTTAAACCGACTCAGGTTATCTGAACAAAGCCAGGTGCCTGCAGCCAGGTCTTCCTGAAGGCCTTGAACCCTGTGAGAGCCCAGGGACCATCTCTGGCACGTGGAGCCTGGCCCCTCCACAGGGTTCCCAAATACCTTCTCCTTGCTGGAATTCCAGGAGCGCGCAGCATTTGAAAGCAGTGCCCATCCAGCAAGGGGTGTTTCTTCCTCCTTTGATGCTTCTCCCCATGGCTTTGTTCACACCTTTTCTTGGATGACTCAGTTCTTCATCCAATAGCCCAGCTGACAGCTTTCACAGCATTCCTCAGAGCTCTGAAGCCTCTTGCAGATGGTCAAAACATGCCAAAATTGGGTTCTGCTGCTTCGTCTATATGGAAATTGTCTCATTTCTGCCTCCCTCTGATCTCTTACTCTGAGGATAATGGGGTTTAGTACTTTCCCTTCTTGCCCCTGCTGCAGGAGTGAACTGGAATAGAAGACAAACTGCTTATAGGAGTGCAAGTTATTTGTTGTTCGCAGATGAACAGAGCTGCCTTTCATTTCCTGTGATTCCGAGTATGAAATTCCTTCTCCTCGTCATTTACCCATTGCTTGACATCTTCTGCTTTCAACTCCTTCATTCCCCATCACATCTGTGAGCCTGCACGGTGAAGCCCATCAAGAAAAACACAACTGAGGCCACTCACTAAGGAAAAAGAGAGGCAGGTAATTGTGGAACAGCAAGCAGAGACCTTTGAAGAAAAGGCAATTCCTCAGAGGAAAATTAGACCAGCTGAGGGTTTCCTCTCTCCGTACCAAGGGTGCTTCAAGCCTGGCTGAAACATCTGCTTATGGAATCTACCAAGAAAGCCCCTAAAACTAAAAATCAGGACTGGAATCACACAGGAACAAGCAAATCTGCTTGAGAGAGCTGCGCACTGTTCGCTTGCTGAACGCAGCAGCTCCTCCTGCCCTGTGTTCGCTCGGTACCGTGGGACCCTGACCTGCCGTGTAGCAGACAGGGATAACCACACTGAGACAAGAGCCCCAGAGCTGGGGCCAGGCAAGGAAAGCACCTTCTAGTGCCTCCTTCTCACATTTATCAAACACAGGTTTCCCACCTTCCAGTGAAACTGCAATTAACTTGTAAATGTATGCTACGCAATTAATTTCCCACCAGCTGCTGCTCTGCAGCCGAGAGGAAATCAGTCAGGGAGACACCCACACGAACTCTGGTGTGGCCCTTGCCACCAATTCTGCCCTGACACAAAAAAACCCTATTAAACTAATAAGGCCAACCCACCTTACACAGAGAGAGCCCAAGGACTAGAGGGATTGCAATCCCACTTGGAGATGCTCCGTCCAAAACAGAGGAACAGGAATTGAACTCTACAGCCAGGTCAGCTCTTGTGTAGGTCTGGGTTCTGTGAAAACTCAGGTGTGTGTCTGTGTTGGGAGGAGGTGCTCCCCACTTTGGTGAGTGAACCAGCTTCCCACAGTCAGGTGCACGTGGCTCCTAGCCCAAGCGGCCTCTAGGTCTCTTCTCCCAGTTTGGAGAATAGACAGACAGGGAGTCCTGAGGAGGGTCCCACTCACCCTGAAGACACAGGTAAGTTGTCTAGAATGCAGCAAAAAAATGTCCACAAGACGGTTTGAACCTCATTCCATGTAGGCTGTGGATTGGGCTGTGGATTGGGACAGATTTACCTTTCTTCTCCCATGGTATTCGTCACATTCCAGCAGGATGCCCCATCCTTTTGCTACCATCCAGGTGTGCCCTGTCATCTGAGCCAGGATGTGGCTGTAGCTACAGCCGGCCCTGCTCTGAGCCACTGTGACATCCCAGTCACATGCCAGGCCCACCTCCTTGCCAGATTTTCCTCCCCTGCTGTCTTCCCCTCCTGGTAACCACCAGGACATGCATTGTTCTCCAGCAGGACTTTTATATTCCACTCAAAAATCTCGCTAATTTAAGTGTTCTTGCATGGCCACTCTGGGATCTGCTGCAATGGGGCATCCATTAAATCCCTAACACATTCCAGGGCTGCAGTCAAAAGTCTGTATGAGGTGGATGATGGCTCTGAGTGAGTGGGACCACGAGGTTTTTGGGGTTTATATATTCTCCTCTGTGGTAGGAGATCACAAGTTCAAGAGATTGTGAACAGGCGCAGCTCTTGATGGCGAGGGAGAGAAGTTCAGGCTGCAGATGCAGAAGGCTTTAGTCATGGTGGAAAGGAGCTGAATACATCATCTGCTCGGAGGTGGGCTTTTCTGAAGGCTCTACAGAAGACAGAGAAAATTCACTTGAAACAGACAAACACTGGCTGGGGACAGAAAACAGCTGCTCTGGAGAAAGGAAATCACCCATTCCCCACACACACAATGGCCCGTTGAGGGAGAGCAGCTAATCTTGGAGCAGAGCACAGAACTCGGCGCTGGAAGGAGATAACAAAGACCAGGGGCTCTTGTGTTCCGGGTCAGCTGCTGGGCCCAGCTTTGCGTCTTCTCGGCAGACACAACAGGCCCTGCCGCACAATGGCACTGTGCCTGCCAGAGATAAGCTCCAGCATGAAAAGCAGCTGGCTGAAGCTCAAGCCAGGCAAGATGGAAGAGATGCTTCTAGGAAAAAAAAAAAAAGGAGTGATTCAGGCATTTCTTAAGAAATGCTGAACTCTCGTCCACCTGGACAGGCAGGGAGGACACCAGTGCATCAAGACTGCACTGGCTCCTTAAGGCTCAGCCTGTGGTGGTCACAAGCATCCTCTGGGCACCTGGGATCCTCTCCTGCTTTTTCTTCCTTTCTGTGAATGCTGGCAAGGCACAGGACTGCATCAAATCAGGTCTGAATGCCTCTGCTCCAAGATGTGGCTGGCACCACCAGATTGAGGTGAGTTACAAAAAACAGAGGATGCCCAAGAGCTGGAGCAGATTTTCTCTCCTGACCCAGCCAGGAACCAGCTTTTGGGCACAGAACTTTCTATACATCTGGAAGGGCCAAGGAGACTGAGTGTGATGGGTGGAATAGCAGGAATATTGGAAATACAGTGAAGTTCCCTTGGTTTTGATCCGGGAGCTGCTGTTATCAACAGGGAAAGATGTTATATCCTGAAGAAAGAATTAATGAGTTGTGTTCTCCTCTGGGTTTAAACTCTTCCACCCCTTCCACAATGACCACGGGTCTCAAAATAACTTCACACTCTACTCCCCAGTTTTCTTCTCCCTGCTTTACAAGCTCCCTTTGGAAGCCAAGTAAAAGCAGAGAGGCACAAGCTGATTATCAAATAATCTACTTGCCAGGGTGAGGGATAGCTGGATAAATAGTGGAGAAGTCACTTCTTAACTCTCAGTTTCCAGAGAGTAAAAGGCAAGAAGATGCCCCTGGATCCCTGGAAGTGTCCAAGGCCAGGTTGGACAGGGCTTGGAGCCACCTTGGATAGTGGAAGGTGTCCCTGTTCCATGGGGGTGGAACTGGGTGAGCTTTAAGGTTCCTTCCAACCCAAACTATCCTGGGAATCCATGATTCTGTGATAGGAAGTATCGCTGGTAGCTCCAAAAAACCCAAGTCCCCCCAAGGACGCTTTCCTCCTAATGCCTGGTGACAGGAAGATTTTCGTGCACTGGAGCAGGAAGGTTTCTGTCTCTTCCAGAGTGCTGGATGTTTTGTTTAAAATTCAGAGCACTGACACTTCCAAAAGAGCATCTGCATTCCCTTCCAGTGGATGCCTCAGCACCTGGGATCTGCTGACTCGTGAGCTTTGGCAGCTACACTTTACACGGGAATTACACCAGGGTGGAAGAGCTCATGGAGAGGCAGCTGAGTGCTTGTGCCTCCTTCCAATGGCAGCAGGGAGGGGAAGAACGTTGAGTGGCCAGGTACTCCCTGCCCTAGGAGACACCATGCTCACACAAGGAAGCCCTTGGACCTTGGTGTCTTCATAGGGTCCTCAACACCAGACCAGGGCGTTGAGGAGTTGCTCCTGTGCCCCCTCACTGTGCTCACTGAATAAGCTTTGATTTAGTGCCTGCTCTACTGAGATGTGTTGGGCTGTTTGATGGTTGCACTTGTTGACCTTGGAGGTCTCTTCCAGCCTTAATGATTCCGTGGTTCTATAATTCTATGTGGAGGCATCTGCCAGGCTTAGAGGTTGTCACAACCAGTCATGGTGGCACCAGGGAAAAGCAGTTTCAGCTCCTGCTCTGAGGCAAGATGGGCGGTTGGATGTCCCTCCTTCCCCGGTTGGATGTGTGCCATGCTGGGAGAAGGGCACCAGCAAGTGCTGGTGGGGGGGGACCCTGTGTCCTGAAGGGACAAGTGCTGCTCTGTGGCTTGATCCAGACCCATGGAAAGTCCTTCTAGTCCTTTGGAATTCCTGCATATTTCTTTCCAAGACCTGCAGAGCTGCCCCAGCCCTGGGGCCCAGCACAGGGAGGACGTGGAGCTGCTGGAGAGAGCCCAGAGGAGGCTCCAGGATGAGCAGAGGGATGGAGCAGCTCTGCTGGGAGGAAAGGCTGGGAGAGCTGGGATTGTCCAGCCTGGAGAGGAGAAGCTCTGGGGTGACCTCACTGTGGCCTTGCAGGACCTAAAGGAGCTGACAAAAATGATGGAAACTATTTCCAAGGGGCTGGAGTGCCAGGACAAGGGAGAATGGCTTCCCACTGCCAGAGGGCAGGGTCAGATGGGACATTGGGAAGGAGTTCTTTCCTGGGAGGGTGGCGAGGCCCTGGCACAGGGTGCCCAGAGAAGCTGTGGCTGCCCCTGGATCCCTGGCAGTGTCCAAGGCCAGGTTGGACGGGGCTTGGAGCACTCTGGGCTAGTGGCAGGTGTCCCTGCCCATGGCAGGGGTGGAACTGGGTGAGCTTTAAGGTCCCTTCCCACCCAAACCATTCCATGATTCTATGATTCTGCTGACCAAAAACGTTCCCAGAGCCTTCTCCTGCCTGTCCTCTGTTGCTGCTGGTGGCTGTGTCCCCTCACAGAGTCAGTGGCTGGTGGATCTGGGACACATTTCCAAAAGTTGGGCTGTAGAAGTTTGATCTCTAACTCACAGGAACCTCTCCCTCCTCTTCTCCTGCTGACATTCCACTCCTTGGAACAGAACAAAGAGAATTCAAGCATTTTACAGAAAAAGAACTGTGCTCTCGTGGATATGTGCAAAATTGGCCAAGTCTTTGCAGGGAAACTGTGTGTTTCCTCCTCTTTGGACTTGCACCTTCCTCCTCTTAACACGTGGAACAAATGTCTCCTTTGGAGCGTGATGGGGTAACTTGGAGAGGTCGGCAGAATTGCTACACATGGACCCTGGGCTGGTTTTCTTTTTCTATTGAACCTTGATGGAAACGCATGCACAGCAAGTCAGGGCCTGTCCCTTTTCCTTTCTCCTTTCTCTCTCCCTCTCTCTCTCTCTTTTTTTTTTTTTATTTCTTCCAGGAGTGCTGATGATAAGAAAAGCAATGTCTAAATCTTCTTAATGGTGTTTATGCAAGCAGTTTTGCTTAGCTGCAGTCCCTGCCACCCCCTCCCCCGTCCACCCTCCCCTCCCATCTCCCTGCTAATATCGCTGCTTCATTCCTTTCCCTGTTGGCTATTACTATGGACTACAGCGAATCTAAAACTAAATAATCCCCTTAGTGTCAAGTTTTCTGGGCTGAGCAAATAAATCTAACCAAATGCATTATCTAGGTAGAGGAGGCTGTTGTAAGGGGGAAAAAAAGATAAAGGCTATTTTACTTTAAGGCAAAGAGTAAAACCATCATTTTTCATTCACATTGTACTTTTAAAGTTGGTTTTTTTAAATTTTATTTCAACTTTCCTGTTCAATCCTTTTCTTTTTCCATTGTAATTAAAAAAAAAAATAAAGAAATGCGGCAAAGCCTCTGATTTCAAGCATTAAATAGAGGCAGAAAGACCTCAGATAAGGTGCCATTCAAATCCCCCTCTCAGACGGGTAATTCTGATCAGGCAGTAAAGTGGTCTAAATAAATAAACCCTTCCCCACTTTCCCTTCCCTGGGGAGGGGGGCTGAGGATATTAGAAAACTCATTTACAGGAGGAAGAGCACGTGGAAATCTGCATGTCCCAGGCTGAGGTGCAGAGGTCTGGATTCAACCCAGGACAGGACTGGATGTGTCTCTGTGTGGTGGCTCAGAAGCCCAATTTTGGGGATGCTTCAGCCTGTGTTTGCAGGCAGGGCTAACCCAAACGTGGGGACAAAATGCCCCCAGACTGGAGAACTCTGTGCTTTAACTCCCATTTTCATCTGAGAGGTCTTTGAAAGCACAAGCAAAGCCATTCAGCTATTATCCAGCTCTTCTCCTGTACAAATCCAGGCCAATGGAGCTCGGCTGGATTTGCAGCAGCCAAAAATCCAGCTGACATTGTCCCCATCGTTGCTGGACTCCACACTTGAAGCAGGTTTGGGCAGCTCTGCCTTGCTCACCAACCTTCCCTCCTTCCTGATCCTACACCCCATAGGGTCTGGGGAAAACATGGACCCAACAATCCCACTGGAGCAGCCTCGGGAGTTGTGCATGTGCATAAACACCATCAGTGACCCAATACCAGCATCACTTACCTGAATTCATCCTCTTCATACTGGTTCATTTCAAACACAGACCAGATCACAGAGATGCCTGGTGTGGCTCTTTGAGAAGCAGAACCCCACTCACACGTTTCTTTAAAATAAAGGCATTTTGGCCAACATCAACCACTGGCACACATCACTCCCAAGCCCTTCCTTCTTTTCCCCCTAGGTTTCCACACTGGGCATGACAAATACAGGCCCATCCCAGCTCATATGAAGGAAATTACCCCAGCCCAAACCAGCGCAATAAAATAAACCCCAGTGGGTTGTTGGGTTTGGACCCACGGGATCAGGGAAGATCAGAAAGATCTTGAGCTCTTGAAGATGGACGGACAGTGTGAGGTGCTGCTGCCTTCACACACCTCACCCAGCCAAATTCTGCTGTTGCCCCAGTTCAAAGGTTTTTTTCCACTTGAACATCGGTTCGAAAATAATGAAGTCAACAACATTTTCTCTGCATTTGCTTTAATCCCTTTGTATATGTTTTGGGTTCCCCATCTCTGCAGCCAGCCTGCCAGGGAGATCTGCTCCTAAGATCCATTAATCTTTAAATTTCTTCTGCTCTAGACAGGCAGATATTCCTGTTTGAAACAGATTCATTGCTTCTTTCTTGTTCCTTTTTATTTTTATTAAACAACTCTTTTCATTTTTAGACCCCTCCATGTTAGAGCTAAAACCCCAGGAAGAAGAATAGATTTGTTCTAGCAGTTGTTTTTATAAATCTTCTCAAAGGAAATAAAATCTCAGGCACTGCTCACATTGAAAAAAAACTGGTTAAGACCACTCCATTGTATTTTGGGATCGGGATCTGCAATAGACGTCACCAGTAATGATGGACCAGCTCTTGACCTGCTCCTGGTCCGCACAGCAAGGACACCAGATGAGGACCAGGCTCAACCAATTTCCAACACAATAGCACAAGCATCCTGCTCATTTTAATCTAATATTCTCTGAAACATCTGCACAAAAATACCTGCCTGGCTATGGATGAACTGCAAAAGCCAAGGAAAAACTGCAATCTTTGATAAACAAGCTGAAGGAAATTATGTGAGAAGGTCATGCTGGATTGATGAAGAGCAGCCCCTGGAGAAGGACTTGGGGGTGCAGCTGGTGAGGGCTGGCCATGGCCCATCCCAGAAACCCCCCTGTGCTGGGCTGAACCCCAGCGTGGGCAGCAGGAAAGGGGTTGGGATTCTGCCCCTCTGCCCCCTCAGGTGAGACCCCACCTGCAGAGCTGCCCCAGCCCTGGGGCCCAGCACAGGCAGGACCTGGAGCTGCTGGAGAGAGCCCAGAGGAGGCTCCAGGATGAGCAGAGGGATGGAGCAGCTCTGCTGGGAGGAAAGGCTGCGAGAGCTGGGATTGTTCAGCCTGGAGAGGAGAAGCTCTGGGATTACCTCATTGTGGCCTTCCAGGAACTGAAGGAGCCAACAGGAAACACAAAGAGAGAGGGCCTGGAGTGCCAGGACAAGGGGGAATGGCTTCCCACTGCCAGTGGACAGGGTTAGATGGGATATTGGGAAGAAATTCTTCATTGTGAGGGTGCTGAGGCCCTGGCACAGGGTGCCCAGAGAAGCTGCGGCTGCGCTTGGATCCCTGGAAGTGTCCAAGGCCAGGTTGGACAGGGCTTGGAGCAGCCTGGGCTAGTGGCAGGAGTCCCTGCCCACAGCAGGGAGTGGCACTGGATGATCTCTGATGTACCTTTCAACCCAGACCATTCCATGATCCTCTGATTTCCCATGTGCCCCAAGATATTCTGCAGCTCATTCCATGGTCTCAAGGCATCACCCAGCAATTCTGTTTTCTGGAAAAACACCACATGCAGTTCAAGTCATAAACCTGATGTTCCTTAGGACCCTCATCTGGGACTTGGAGTCAATCCTGATGCTTCCCTGTGTTTCCTGATTCTCTGTCACTCACTACCTCTGCCTTTTCCTGGTTTATATAAGGCTGAATCACCGTTGTCTACGAGGGTTCTTTGCCAGATGACTGGTCCTGGGATGGGGCCAGGGGCACGGAGCCAGGATGGATTGAGCCTGTCATAGGATGTGTGGGATTTCTGGGCTCAAGCCTGGAGGGTTTGGGAGGAAGAGTAGGACCAGGAGCCAAGCAGAGACAAGACAGCTCCTGGAACATGAAGCAGCAAGAGCAGGAAGCAGAATTTGCTGAGGGTGTTTCTGAACAGTGGGTTTGGTTGAACCAGACCTGGCTGCCTTCCAGCATGGCCTCTTCACCAAACAAAGCCTCGAGGCTACCACTGGAAAAAAAGATCTGCCCTTCATCAGGTGAACACCCTGCTGTGCTTTCACTTTTGCTCAGTAATGTGTGGCTGGATTTGAAATAACTTTGGAAGTGCCACTGTTGGTCCGTGCTATTTGTTCTTATATTTGGAGGGGTTTGTCCCACACAAAAGAGCAGAAGGGATGTGTCCAGATCCCTCTGCTTATGAATGCCAGGAATCCTTCTTCTCCTGGAGATCAGACATGCACATTATGAGACAAATACAGGAGCACACAGATGGAGGATGGAGGATCACAGGACCACAGGATATCCTGAGCTGGAAGGAACCCACAGAGATCATCAATCCAGCCCCTGGCCCTGCACAGATCCCCCAACAACCCCACCCTGGGCATCCCTGGCAGCGCTGTCCAAACGCTCCTGGAGCTCTGGCAGCCTCGGGGCCGTTCCCATTCCCTGGGGAGCCTGGGCAGTGCCCAGCACCCTCTGGGGGAAGAACCTTTCCCTGATCTCCAACCTAAACCCCTCCGGCACAGCTCCAGCCATTCTCTCGGTCCTGTCCCTGGTCACAGAGAGAAGAGGGATGTGGTCACCAGGACACAGGGATGTTCCTGACAGTCACTGGATCACGTGTCTAAGCACAGGGTCAGCCAGTGACCCCCCAAAGACCAAACATTTGTGTGCTGTTAATGACACTGTCAATAAACTGCAGCTTCACCGCTGGTGTCAGGTTTACACTGTGACTTATTAGCCCTTGGTGATTTGAGGGTCAAGGAGGTGAAGCAGATTGCCCTCTACTTCATCAAGTGAGTTTTGCCTTACTTTCAAGCCTTTGCCACAGTGTCCTTACTCTTCTAGGAGCCTGGTGAATTTATTCTCACTGTGTCTGACCCTTTGCTCGATGCCATGTGTAGACAGTTGCCACTCTGTGTTATTTTCCTTATTATCCCCCAGTTTATCACTTGAGGTCAATTTCTGTGCCAATGCCCCAAGCAACTTCACCTCTTTTGGGTGTTTTTTGGTGTTCTTCTGCTGGGCACAGAGAGCTGACTACAAAGCTATGTTGCCTCTAGGCAAATCTTTTCCCTGGTATCTGCCACTCCTGGCATCCAGCCTTGCCCATCACTCCGCAGGTCGGGAATGCTGAGACGTGACTCTCTCCAGGATTCTCTCTTTGGCAGCAGCAAAGAGAGTTTACAGCCTGCTCAACCCACAGAGGAGAGCAGGCAAACTGCTCCCAGCCTTTCCTTGCAGTCCGGGTGTATCCATCTCCCGTGGCTCTTGTGAGCAAGCTGTGACTGGAAAAGATTTCCATCGCTGCACCAGATCCGTGGCTCTGCCAAAACCAGCTGTTTCTGCTCCCATAATTGTTCCCAACCACACCATTTACCCACAGGTCTGTTTTTGTCTATTGCCATGGGTTCCCAGGAGGTTTTGAACTGGTGACAGATGACAAATGTGAGAAAAGTCTGCTAAAAAAAACCGGGACCATCTTCAACCTCTCTGCCAGCTTTCTGTCACTGTAGCATTCCAGGGCTGGGAGTGTGTGATGCCTTTGACCTTGATTATACTGATGATAATCCATCTGCAAAAACACTCTAAGTGTACATAATATATATATGCAAAAAAAAGAGCCTTGTTTTAGTTTACGTGGCCATTGTGACACAGGAATGCAGGGTTGAAAGGGACCCTTTCCACCCACTAAGTTGGCATCTCTTCATTATATCCCTTTTATAATCTCTATTTCCATTTTTTTTTTCCCCCTCCATAAGTTTCCAGCCTTTTAAGGAGGCTTTTCCAGAGTGTGGATCTTCTCATGGTCACTGACTTCCTGCCTCAATTTATTCATGGCTGTTTTATCCCATTTGCTCTGGGAACAACCCTTTCCTCTCCTTCGCTTCTAATCCCCCGACAGATTTCCTGAGTATTTCCTCAGTTTCCCTTTTATGGGAGAAACCAAGCCAAGCCCTTTCTGCCTCATGTGTGGGACATGTTTCCCTTAGCCAGCCATGGTTCCTGAGGAGCCCATCTTTCCCCAGCAAGGGGTGACTGGGAGATTCCCCAGTTCTGGAATCAGCAGTGCAGAGCACAGACGCATCAACACTTCCCTCTCTCCACTGGAAACACCTTTCCTGAGACATCCCACCACCCTTGGCTTTCCCTCCTTTCCTGGCCACAAGCCAGAAACACACCCGTGACCCGAGCCTGAGTGTCCTGCATTTCTGATATCCTTGGACATCCTCCATCTTCTTCCCTCAGGTCATGACTGGACCAGCACATCCTGACTCCGGCCCTTTCTCAGCTGTAATCCCAGCTCTCAGTGCTCCATCCTTCTGACTGATCCTGCATCCCAGAAATTCCCCGTGCCACCTCTGCCCACACTTTTTCCTGCCCTTCCCAAGACAAGCTGTCACAAGGTTGTTCTGACTCAGCTATTCTGGAACTTCTCTTGGTTCATGTGAATCTTAGAGAGGTTTTTCCCCACCTCACTACAGCTGGATGAAGAAATGAATAATTACAGGTTCTAGCATTCCTCACACAGCCTCTGGCATATCTCCTGGGACTCCAAGGTGACACCCCACAGGGACTGCGCTGCTGTCTTTTGTCCCCAGATAAAGCTGCTGTGTTTTTTCCCTCCTTATTTCCTCATTTCACAGTTTCTCAGCACGGATGCTTCGGGTTGCCGAGGGCTGCAGGGAGAGCTCCAGGAGATAACGTCTGCAGAGATAGGAATCACTAAATCACTTGGGCACAGCACTGGGATTTCCAGGTCCTCCTCTAAATGGAAAACCTTTAATAACATGTCTCTCCTCTTCCATGTTGTGTGGAGATGTTAATGCCCATCCTATCGGCACCCCTGGGTAGCTGGACAAGGACTGCACACCCAGCAGTGCCACTTCCACAACAATTCAGCTGGTTGGGATGACCTCCAGCCATTGCCACATCAAGACGTGGGCTTTTTGTTGGAGGGACCCAAGAAAGTCTCGGGACATCCTGAAAAGGAAAGGGATGTACTCCTACCAGGACTGGTGGTGCCTCTCTGTGGGGTATGCCCAGCCTCTGCCGTGGAGGGAGACCTGCTGAGATAAGGAGATTGCACAACCTCCCAGCAGAATCCCCCTGGAAAAGGCAGCCACCTTTCAGTTACAGCGAGAGAGGACACAGACCCGTGATCCTCTTGGAGACCTATGCAGATCCTTCGTAACGCATTGGCTTTTACCCTCTCACACCCCCCCCTGTACCCCTATAAGATCAAGCCCTCTGCCCCTGTGGGATCAGGGAGAACTCGTCCCTGGCCTCCCTTTGCGGAGTGCGGGCTAATAAAGCTGCCTTGTGCGGAACTGCTAAACGAGCCTCTCATCTCTCTCCTCCTGGTCTGGCCTGGAGATTGCCCCGCAGAGCAAGAGCTGAAATCACGAGCTGAGAACCACTAAAGAGCTGTTATCCTCTCTGCAAAGGCACTCTGGTGGCTGAGGGAAAACTACAGGGGCGCCAGGAAGACGATTCCTCACGGGACCATTTCTCCAGACTGGTTACGGTTTCCTGGGTCTGAGCCACAGACCCCACACCAGCTACCTCACCTCTCCATACTGAGCCAGGGAACTGCCCACCACGCTCTGGGAAGCTCCCAGCCTTTGTCTGACATGGATGGTTTGTGTCCTGGTTTATCTGAGGGATCTGCTTTTGGGGACAGAGTGGTTTCACAGCCTTACCTTTCTCGCAAAACACTTCCTCAGTGGTCAGACACAGGACCAAGCAATGGCTCCCAGCAGGTTTGGGGTCCATCCACCGGCTGGAAGGGCAGTGCTTGCCAGGGGGACACAAAGACATGCACTTCCAGGGAAAGAAAGTCTCCAAGCTCTTTTTGAAACAATTTAAAAATAAAATTTCAGTTGTATGAAACACAGATTCCACTGAACTCATTCCTCCTACTTAAAACTGTTATCCCGGGGTAGCCCAAAAGCTTTGGAAAAGGCACACAGCACATCTTCATTAAGATAAAGCTGCCACGAGGCCAAGGGGGAATAGCCAGAATTACAATTCACTCCAAATACTCTGTGCTACACAGGGAGGAGTTTTGGCCAGAGATGCTGCAAGACGTGAGCGATGGAGGACACGGATTCACTCCAGCATCCAGAACTCCTCCTCCTCCAAACAAACAAAAGCAAAGTTTTGAAGTCAATCACTGAAGGATTTGGGCTCATCTGAGACAGATCAAAGCTTCTCGTTTCCACTGTGACATCATTCAGCGGTGTTATCTACACGGGAATTCTTAAAATATGGAAAAATAAGGGAGTTTGGGACATAAAGTGGAAGGGTTTCCTTCTTCAAATGAACAAGCAGGACCTTATGGGATTGTCATAACTTCATTTTCCTTCTGTGTTTTCCTCTCATGCTTTAATTTTCGATAAAATGAGTGTGACTTTCAAAGCCTGTGAGTGTCCGAGTCAACAGGATTGTCGGTATGAAAACTCTGTGCAAGTAAATCGATACTATAGTTATTATATATATGGCATAGAGCATAAAAATATAATAATTTATATAATGCATAGAGTATATATATATTTGGTACGGAACATAGATCAAATATATTCCATCCCATAGAATACAGACAGCAGAGAAGTTTGATTCGACAGTTCTGCTGACCCTTTTCCAGAATATATGGGGAAAAAATGCTCAAAAATCATTCAAAAAGCACTTGCACACAGGATTCCTTTTTTCTCAAGGAACTCATTGCTGTTAGACACAATTTAGGCCAAGGTTTCACTGGGATTCAAACAAGGAGTAGTCTTTTCCATAGGGAAAAAGCTATTGCAACAGTGATTCAAGGAAAACCACGGGGATGACGATGGAATCATGGAATCATAGAACTTCCTGAGTTGGAAGGGACACACAAGGATCAAACTCCAGCTCCTGGCCCTGCACACCCCAACAATCCCACCCTGTGCATTCCTGGGAGCGTTGTCCAAGTGCTCCTGGAGTTTTGGCAGCCTTGGAGCCGTGGCCATTCCCTGTGGAGCCTGTTCAGCGCTCCACCACCCTCTGAGAGAAGAACCTTTTCCTGATTTCCAACCTAACTCCCTCCCAACACACCTTGATAGCCCAGATGCTGCTCATTCCCTGCCCAGAGCACCTCAGCTGTGGGTTCTGATGGCTCTGCCCCACAGCACCACACAGCCCTCACTCATCCCAGGAGCCACACACACTCCCTGATCAAATTCCTGCATGTCTCATCAATGGAGGGAATACTTGCAGTCAAGTCTGCACTTTAATCTGCTCACTTCCAGCCAGGCATCCAGGAAGGACTCCTCCCCACAGACTGTACAAGATCTCAGCTGGAGTTTCCAATGAATGAGCGGAAAAAGTGGGGAACAGGGTGCTGGAAAAAAAGCAGAGGTGTTTTTAAGATGCTGATGTAGAGTGCAATTAAAAATGCTGCCCACATAGCCTTTTAACCCTCCAAGATATCAGATAAGTTTCTCTTTCCTGCGGGGAGATGAAGTGGCTGTCATTATCTGGAAGGGCTGTATCATATCGGAATCTGCCGGTGCAGGTCAGCGAGTCCGGGCTGTTCTGGGCCCGGCTCCGGCACTGAATTACATTTCCTGGGCACAAAGGCTGCAGAATGGGTGGGTGCTTTGTCATTTAAACTGCATAAAGAGGCAGAAATTGATTTTTATTGTGGATCTTCATATCTAATAAAGCTCTGAGGGGCTCTTTTCTTCTCCGATTGAATGGCCATTGAATGCTTTCAATCTAGTTCTGTGTTTCATGCCTAAACTGAATAGTGGCAGGAGGAAAATAGATGGGGGGAAGAGAGGCCAAGTCACTTTCCAGATTGAAAAGGATACAGAAGGGAAATAAATAAAAAAATAAAATAAAATAAAGTAAAAATGAATCAGGAAAAAAAAAAAAAAAAAGCCATGTAAGTGGAAAGGGGAACTTCCCTGGTGCTAAGGAAAATTGCTTTGTGCGACGGGATCGTCTGCGGGCACAGGGACAGTGTGAGATGACGTGGGACTCCATGGAATGCTGCTGAGGGGCCCTGATCTTACCTGCACCTCTGTTCAGTGCTTTGGGACTGGAAATTTCCATCTCCCTGGTCAAAACATGTTAACAGTGCTCATCCCGGAGCTGCCCTGCCTGTGTTACCCAGGGTAACTGAACGGCTTCCTCTGCTATAAAACGGGAATGACTCAGTTTATGTTGACATTAATTAGAGGAGAGATTGGTTTAGAATACAGTGTTTTTTAATGTAATTAGTACCTAGTTCATCACATCCTCCTCAAATCAACAAAGAGACAATAACACATAATGGCTTTTCAGTTCCTCTTTGATATGTATTGCTCATTTAGTCCCGGTCCCCTTGGGGAGCTCCATCACAATTAACAAGGCCAGTAGCGTTAGCATTAATTGGTCGTGCTGATGGTCTGATCTAAGGTCCTAAGGACTCCTCCTATAGCACTGCAGACTGGTCAGACACTCCTGGGAGCTCTGCCTAATTGAATGTTGAGTCTCTTGATCATTAGGCCCGGGGGACAAAGTCATTGCCTGTTCAGACGCTCAGCCTTTGAAGCAGCAGGACTTGGGACGAACGGAATGCTCCCCAACAGCCTGGGCAGGACATGGAAGGGGGTGTCCCGAGGCAGCCAATTGCACTGGGGTGCCCTCCTGCCCATGTCACCAAAACAGAGCTGTTCTGCACACCAGCACCTTCAAGTTCTTTAACTTGTCAGCTCAGGGATGTCGAGATCCCAGGAGTGCCTTTCTTCCACAGCAATTCTACTGGTTTTGGTGTTCATGGGGGATTTAACTCACGTCCCTGGACCTCCACAGCCAGCACTGGGAATCCCCTCCCACGGAGGCTGGAGCAGGAGATCTGATTGGCTCCCCACCACAAACCACAAGGAATCTTTCACGCTGAAAATGTTTGGATTTGGTTTTCCTGCAGCTACTCAAAGCCCTGCTGTAGATGTCTGTCTTCTTAACTGCAACAAGATTAAGGTCATGAGAATTACAAACTCTTGAATAATCCTGGACCTGAGCAAACGAAAACTCTCACATGTGCCTGAAGAGCTGGGCCTTGAGTTTGAGCCACAAAGGCGTTGAGTATCATTTGTCAGGACAAGAGGAAATGGCCTCCAGCTGTGCCAGGGGAGGTTCCAGGTGGACATCAGGGAGAAATTCTTCATGGAGAGGGTGGTCAGGCATCGAAACAGACCCAGGGTTGTGGTGGAGTCTCCATCCCTGGAAGTGTTCAAGAAACAACTGGACGTGGCCCTCAGTGCTTTGAGCTGGGTGAAAAGGTGGGGATGAGGCACAGGTTGGACTCCATTATCTGGGAGGTCTTTTCCAACCTCAATGACTAAGTGGCTCCATGATCCCTGTCTTTCCTTGCATTTAAGGGCATTAAAACCTCACTGAGAGCCTCCTGAAACGTCCAGTGCCTCCTCAGAACCACTGGTTACGTGGCTGGGAGGGCAGAGGGCTTCCGGGAGCTCTTGGAAGCTCAGATTTTCTTTTCCCTGAGCTCCCTCTCACATCCACCCCCAGCTGCTTAATTCTCAGCGCATAATATGGAAGAGAAGCTGAAGATTCCAGTTGAATTTTTCTTCTCCTATCCTGAAGAAGAAGAGAAGACAGCCTTAGAGGTTAAACAAAGCAAACCTCCCACTGGATACGTGACTCCTTCCCTGCACACTTCCTTCAGGAAAGAGTTTTTCCTCAGGCTCCTATAAAATGGGAATGACTCAGTTTATGCTGACAGTAATTAGAGGAGAGAATTTTGGGTTTAGAACAGTGATTTTTAATGTCATTTGGCTTTTCACCTGCCTGTTTCATCACCCGTAGAAACCTCCTCCAAGTGGCTTTGCCCCAGGCAGCCAAAGGGAATGCCAAAAAATAGGGTGGTTCCAACTTCCAATTCCCTTGGAAAATCTGAAAGCAGACCAAGTCTTTCAGAGTGAGAGAAGGAAATCTGCAGAAGTGTCTGACCTTATCCCATCCCATAGCACTGAGCTCAGCAAGAACCACTGGGAAAGGACCTGCCCTTTCTAGCACTGAGAATTCATCTTTTGGAAATGGGGCTCCAAGTAGAGAATCTTCATGAAAAAATACATAAAAACCAAAACTACAAAAATTGCGCACTGTTTTCACAAATCCTGGTTGTTTTTGCCAAGAGCTCAGTGCAATCTCGAAATGCATTGGTGATCCAGAAAACCAAGGAAATGCCAGGCTGTATTCAAAAAGAGGGAATAACACTGCAAACGTTGTAATGGAATAATGGAATTACAGAACTCTATGATACACATTCACCCGGAATAATGTTCCCTCTTCCAACCTCCCTGCCTCGGAATGCAGACACGGGAAAGGTCTAGGGGAGGGCAAAGGAAATGATTAAGGGCATGGAAAGACGTCCATGCAAAGAGAGATTAGAAAGATCATGGCCACATAATTTAGAGCCGACATGAATAAGAGAAGCCATGATAGAGATATAGAAAATAATTTGCCTTTTCTTCTGGTTTGCAGAGCTTTTGTGAACTCAGCCTGCACTGGTTTTCCTTCACACAGGAATCGGATGTGCTTGGCAAACAGGAAAACAATCATCATCAAGCTGGAGCACATATTCCAAGAGCCTGGAGTGGGGAATATTATTCGAGATTCCAAATGAGTCTTTTAAAGAAATGTTGTCCTTCTGGTACTGGATGGAACAACCTTTGAATAAAGCAGGAATCTCTCAGGAATAGGATCACAGAGTCCTTAAGGTAGGAAAAGACCTCCAAGACCACCCAGTCCAACCCTCAACTGAATCCCACCATTAAACGCTATCATGAAGTGCCACATCTACTCGTTTCTTGAACAATCCCAGGGATGGTGACTCCACCATTTCCCTGCAACCCAGTTCTATCAAGGGTGTCCTGCCCTTTGATATCCCTGTGGAGTCCTGACTCAGAGGAAGTCAGTAATACAATATTTTCATCACCTCTGCAGTCTGTGTTTTCTTCATTTTCTCCACACACCCTTCCCTGGTCACCTTTGGTCTGGCACTACAGGTTATGCAGGAATATCTTGGCAAAATGATAAGCCAGCCTCCTTCCCTCAAACCAGTTTTGTGGCCAGAAGATCCCATTCTAGAACCTGTTCTAACATCTCAAGTCAGAGCCCCCACTTTCTGCAGAGCTTCCTGTGAGATTAGTGAGGCTCCCTATGACCCGCTAAGCCCTTGTGTCACATTTGAGGGGAACGCACCACGTTTTCCTGCAGGATGTCTCCTCTTCCACATGCAAAGAACCCAAAGGCAACCAAATCTTTGTTTTCAGTCTGAGGTAAGCACGGAAGCAAAGCTTCTGAAATGGGGCCATTAAGCCCCTCACTTTGAGAGAGACATTGAGGGGCTGGAGCGTGTCCAGGGCAGGGAATGGAGCTGGGAAGGGGCTGGAGCCCCAGGAGAGGCTGAGGGAGCTGGGAAAGGGGCTCAGCCTGGAGCAAAGGAGGCTCAGGGGGGACCTTGTGGCTCTGCACAACTCCCTGACAGGAGGGGGCAGCCGGGGGGAGGTCGGGCTCTGCTCCCAGGGGACAGGGACAGGACAAGGGAAAACGACCTCAAGTTGTGCCGGGGAGGTTCAGGTTGGATATTAGGACAAATTTCTTCCCCAAAAGCGCTCTCCAGGCCTGGCACAGCTGCTCGGGGCTGTGGTGGAGTCCCCATCTCTGGAGGGATTCAAAAGCCATGCGGATGTGGCACTTGGGGACAAGGGTTGGACCTGGGCTTGGCAGTGCTGTGAGAATGGTTTGACTCGATGATCTTTGAGAGCTTTTCCAAACTAAATAATTCTGTGATTTTATGAAATTGTCTCTCAGCAGAGCGAGGGGGTTTTGTGTAGATGGTGTCTCAAGCAAAGTGTTCTAAAGAGAATGTGAATTTTGGAGAGATACAAAGGGGCTCATACTCCTGAACACTTGTCCATTTCTTCCAGCTCTTGGTGTAATAAAAGGTTATTAAGGTCTCTCTATACAAAGTCTCTCTTTTCAAGAGGAAGCACTTCTGACACTCACGATACTGTCCGAACTCCAAACCTTTCAAACTGTAGTCTTAGACAAAGACTTCCATCCATGGGCCAGAAGGGAAAGGGGAAAAAAAACCCAACCCAGCACACAACAAAAGTATGAAGAATGCAAACAACAAAGGTGCATGGAAGAATGGTCCAAATTAAATGGTGAGACTGCAGATGGACTCGAGAGACACAAATACCTCATTTAACCTCAAGGCACAATGAGTTGCCGGGGTCAGAAATGAAAGCAGAGATCAGCTGGGTGCCAAGTGGTTTGTTCTCAAGTTCCCTGAGCAGGAGAGAGCTCTACAGCACTTGACAGAATGGTTTCTATCCACTTCAGGTCCTGCTAAGGTCCAGAATTAAAAAGTCGAGGACTTTTTGACCTTTTTGAATAGTTGATGGGTGTATGCAGCTCTGAAGACAGGGTACAGTTTCTCAAGGCATCTTGTTCCCATGTAGTAAAAAATTCAGATTTTGATGCTCCCAATTAATGGCAGGGAAGTAGTGAAAGGCCTTGGAATGATGGAGGCAGCTGTACAGACCTGTGTGGTAGCTAACAATGTCCTCTGGGATCCCTAGGGGAATTTTGCAGCAAAGCCTGAGGCAGAAGGATCTCAGCCAGGCCCTGTGGACAAGCTGGAGCACACACAATCTTTTAGGATTGGTTGGTATTTCCTTACCAATTCAAGCTCCAAGCAGTTTAGGAGACCATCAAAGACTGTCACAGCAGACTCACCGCTGAAATACAGACCTTTCTCAACAGCTTGAAGAAAGGCACATCAAGTTGAATGGATTCTCCCCTAAAGGAGGAGCAAACTTGCTGAAATAGCAGCTGGAACAGGTTAAAGACATCACTGAAGTGAGGCAGTGCCCAAAGTGGCAGCCCAGCTAGCCAGGAGTTTATAAACTGAGTGGAGAAGGAGCTGCTGGTTATTACTGAGTTTTGCACTGCTCACCATTCCTCTTAAATCATTCCTGCTGGGCTGTAAAATGTGTCCAGACTGAAAAAAAAGCCAGGAAGAAACAGAGAGGCAGAGCCCAAGATGAAACAAATCCTCCCTTGAACAGCAAGTCTTAACTATAGGTTAGGAGTCCTTTAAAATACTTCACCTAGAGGATAAAAGCCCTCTTTATTTTTGTTATCCACCACTGGCAGCTGGCTGTCCCCAGAGCTGAGGATGATGAAGGACAGATGCTGCTCTCCTGGGGTTTTTCACTGCTGCCCTGACTGTAAGTGAGCCCAATCCAAGGGGAAGGTCAATGGTTGGGAAGTTTCCAAAGAGCTGCTCTGCAGGTGAGGGCAGACAGCTATAAGAGCTCCAGGTGAAGTGGTCTAAGCCAGGCTGAAATGAGCGCCAGTGATGGTTAACACTGTAAATTCCAACCTGAGACGCCAGTTGAGTCTGTCAGGCTTAGAGTGGGCAGGGGATTTTCCTCAGTTTTCTCTGGAGCACCCTCCCTTTGCAGCGCCTGTTTGGGTGTCACTCATGCTGGGTGTGTCTGGCTCCCTGTCAGAGAGATTGATTCATGGGACTTGGTTCTGCCATGGAAAAGTAAATGGCACCTTCTCACAGAATCACAGAATCACTGAGGTTGGAAAAGACCTCCAACATCATCAAGTCCAACCTGGGACTGATCCCCACCTTGTCACCAGATCAGAGCTCTGAGCGCCACGTCCAGCCCTTCCTTGGACACCTCCAGGGATGGGGACTCCAAACCTCCCTGGGCAGCCCCCTCCATGCCTGCCCACCCTTTCCATGGAGAAATTCCTCCTGATATACAACCTGAACCCCCCTCCAATTTGAGGCCATTCCCTCTCCTCCTGTCCCTGTTCCCTTCGAGCAGAGCCCGACCCCCCCGGCTGCCCCCTCCTGTCAGGGACTTGTGCAGAGCCACAAGGTCCCCCCTGAGCCTCCTTTGCTCCAGCCTGAGCCCCTTTCCCAGCTCCCTCAGCCGCTCCTGGGGCTCCAGCCCCTTCCCCAGCTCTGTTCCCTTCTCTGGAGATGCTCCAGCCCCTCCATGTCCTTCCCAAATAGATGGGCCCAGAACCGGACACAGCACTCAAGGTGCCTCACAGGTCCCAGCACAGAGGGACAGTCACTGCTCTGGGCCTGCTGGACACACCATGGCTGGGACAGCCCAGGGGCCATCGGCCTCTTGCCCACCTGAGCACACCTGGGCTCGTGTCCAGCCACTGTCACCTGTACCTCCAGGGCCTTTCCTGATGGGCTCTTCCCAGCCCCTCTGTCCCAAACCTGGAGCACTCCATGGGGCTGTTGTGATCCAAGTGCAGACCCAGCATTTGGCCTTTCTGACCCTCAACCCATTGTCGTTGTCCCATGGATCCAGACCAGGGATCTGTTCTCCATACAGGGACATGGCTGGTCTCTGCCTAGTGAAGACAAATCCTCCAAGTGGTTCCTTGAAGACCATCCCATCTCCACCTCTGGTCCCTCTCCTGACCCACTGCTCCATGACAGAGTAGGTCTGTGCAATCCTATATAATAGGATAACCAGGATATTTTTGTGATTAGCTAGAGCGGATGCAAACCTTCCCCAAAATTACCCAGGGTAAAATTGCCTTTTCCATGTCTCACTCTTGCACCTTTCTCCTACCTCATGGCACGGTCATCTTTGAACAAATGAGTCATTTTAGTTCATTTTTGAACCATTGCAAGAGACAGGTTTTGGAGATGGATGGTGGGACAAATCCTCTATTTCTGACTTTAGATCAGAAAAGGGTCCTGTCTGAAATCCATCTTCACAGAGCAGGGCCTTTCCATGCTTTGAGGGGGTACCACTGGGCAACGTTAACGCTGCAATTCTCCACCCGCCACACCTGCTGAGTAGTTCCTGCACTGTTCATACGGCCCTTGCTTGTTGTTACACTTGTGCTTGTGCACTCCTTGTTTTGGGGTTAATGGTTTGGATTTTACCCCAAAAGTGTTGACACCTTGCATCTGAGCAGCCTTTGGTGACAGAGTTTGGTTCCTGAGGTCGGCGGAGCTGTGGCTGGTGTTCTGCATTGTCTGGGTGGAGTTTCCTCTGCCATACCAACTCCAGTTGGTGCAGTGGTTTCTGGGTTTTTTCCAGCAGGATTCCCACTTGCCACGCTCTCTTGGAGTGCGTGCAGCCACAGAAACCATCCCTCATCTCTATTAAAAAATATTCCAAATGATGCGGGGAGTAGAAGTTTGAGTTAATTACAAATTATTCTCGATTTCACTAGCATTTTATTAACAAATCCACATTAATCCAGTATTAAAGCAGGGTGGGATTATAGGATTTCTCTCATCTGAAGCTTGGAGCAAGGGAAGTCTATAATAAACCCACCTATTCATTTGACACAAAGCTGTTCTATCAAATCTACCCCAACACAGGGCCCCCCCACCCTTCCCTGCCACATCCATATGCAATCCTATACAATAGGAACAGTATATTTTTATGATTAACCAGAATAGATTCAAACCCAAACTGGGGTAGAATTGCCTTCCCAGCCTTGAAGAGATTGTTCTGGCTTCCCAAGCTGTGCAGGTGACTTACTGGGAGCACCTTCCACCTGGTGGAGACCTCCCAGCTCCGTGTTTGAGTCCACCTCCACCACAGAACTATCCCCAAAGCTGTTTAAATGCCCAACATTCATTTAAATGAGCAAGATGAGCTCACGGGAAAGGATGCTCCCTCTGCAAATGGAGGCTTACACCACGAGGTGGGACACACCGGTGGAAGGAACGGATCCGAGCTGGAAGAAATAAGATGGGAAGGCAGAACTGTTTCATCTTGATCCTGCCACGGTGCTCAAAATTGTCTTGAAAGTTTTTCCCAGGGAGAAGCTAGCGAAAGACCGAAATAGTTTGCTTTAAGATATAATCCTTTTAATAAAATGTGAGGGTCAGAATTTCACGTTGGCACTGAACATTTTGCTAAATAGGGCATGATGAGTTTGCTGTTCTGCTCCTGGACTGGGCGCTCGTGCTTGTGTGGCATGGGGAATAATAATTGCATGAAATCACCATCTCTGCCAGGGCTGGGGCAGGTTGAGCACTCCGAAGTGTAACAGCTCCTGAGCTCAAAGGATTCCTCTTCATTTTACAGAGCTCACTAACAAAAACTTTTGCCTTGACAACAAAAAAAAATCCAGAGAAAATGAAGCAAAAGTTCAGCGTTTGCAGATCTTCATTGTCTCACTCATCAGGGGCACCATGGAGATCTGAACACTGAAATTATTTCATTTTAACCCTACAAAATGATCCATTTTCCTACAGGTTTCTGATGCAATAAAAAGGGGATTTGCTCATGGATAATTCTGCTGATTCCAAAAGCTGCATTTCTGTCTCAGGAATCGGCATTTTCAGCCAAATCTAATTGCTTTCCTCTTGATTTAGATGTGACTCAGTCTTGGAGCTTGGCAGAAATGGGACTGTCTGGGACATGCCGGTGCTGGGGCTTGGGAATGGATGTCCTTCAGAGCCGTGTTGGGTTTTTTAGCATCTCTTTATGTTACCTGCTGTCCAGGTCTGTTTTCCCAGGAATATTTTTGAGACTAGTAAATAAGGGAATATGAATTAGAGAAGAGAGGTGAAGCCAATTTCCACCTGTTAGAGAGTCAAGGGCAGTATTTTATTTTTTGGCAGAATTATTTCACTTGACCCTTGGTCTGGACCCAGAGCACTCTCTTCCTGGGTAGAGATGGTTTCACCTAGTGGGGAGCTGGAGACCCAGCTGGGGTCAGGAGATTTTATGGCACCCTGCACCTCCCCACCCTTTGCATTTAGGAGATCAAGTCTCGTGTGTGAGCCTGAATATCCCAGAGATTTTTGGGTAGATCACCCAGGTGGGGTTAGGCTCTGTCCACCTCCACTGATGACAAACCTGCTGTTGGTCTCCAGGTCTCCCCTTTGAGCCAGGCAAGGGCAGAGGGAAATGCTACCCCGAGATGCCAGCCTTGATTCTGACTATGGATGATCTCAAAGGTCTTTTCCAGCCTAAATGTTGCTCTGAGTACTTGGAGCTCAGATCCTGGAGAAGCACCAATTCCAAGCCAGAGTTCATGCAGCTCCTTGCACTGCCAAGAGAGAAGCACGGAGAGGAGAGCAGGAGTGGGAGTCCCACTGGAATGTCAGGGCAGGAACTGAGCCCCTGCTGGGTTTTGTGCAGGGTGGAACACGGATCCGTGGATGTTTCACTCCCACCACACCCGTCTGGCTTCGCTCAATCCACGCTTTTAAAGCAGGTCCAGTGGGAATGTCACAAATAATATCACTTGATCTGGGAAACCACTCGGTGACACTTCCTGGGTGACACAGGGTGGTTCCTGGACCAAGGCATCGATGACAATGATGTCAAATGGCATTTTAATCCCTGCCTTCTTCCAGGTTGCACTGGAAAAACCATCACCGTTCAGAGCGGCTTCGAGGGTCGTGGTGGAGCTTTCTTTGGAAGGGAATTTATTGTCCCTTTGCTCGTTGCCAGGTCTCTGCCACCTTCCCTGCAGATAATTTGGAGTACAAACAGCTCTATTGTGCCTGTCACTTCAGGAGCCCCCTGATAAACAAGGCTCTGCAGGGGAGCTGACGTGAAAATATGAGATTCCTCCTGCCCATGGCCAGTGCCAGGATCCCAAACAAAATGCTCCATCTGCACCAGGTCCTATTAAGTAAATTATTGCTCTGGAATTTTTAAAGAAAATAAGAATATAGTAAAAAGAGAATGAGCCCAAGGAAGTTCTTTTGCAAATTAGTCACGATTTGGAAGAAAAATTATGCAATTGAAGGAGCTCCAGGACAACAAATGAGCCCAAGGCTGAGACATCCATTAACAGGACCGTTTGTATCAAGAAATTTCTTCTCTCCCACCTCATCTCAAGCTCCTCTTTTGAAGGTTTTTTTGGGTATGGGTTGAGATATGGATGCACATGATCACTGAATGTGCTCCTGGCTGTCCTGAACCCTGATCTTGAAGCCAGGGGGAGGCAGTGGTACCTAAGGGATATACTGAGGATATTCACCACTGGTACTGAACTGGGAGGAGCTGTTGACTCCCTGGAAAGCAGAGAGGCCCTGCAGAGAGACCTGGACGACTGAGACAGCTGGACAGTCACCAACTGAATGAAGCTGAACAGAGACAAGTGCTGGATCCCGCTCCTGGGACTAGGGTACCCTGGAAATCCAGAGTGGGGAAGGAGAGGCTGGAGAGCAGCTGCAGGAAGGGACCTGAGGGCCCTGGTCCATGGCCACTTGGATCTGAGTCAGGAGTGTCCTGGAACCAGGAGGGACATCCCTGTCCTGGGGGCAATCAGGCCCAGCATCACCAGCCAGTCCCACTCTGCTCTGGGCAGGGGTGGCCTCACCTCGAGTGCTGGGGGCAGGTTTGGGTGCCACAATATCAGAAGGACCTAAAGCTATTGCAGAGCATCTGAAGGAGGGATATGAAGACGGTGGAGGGTCTCCAGGGCTAGCCAGATGAGGAGTGGATGAGCCCATTTGGCTTGTTCAGCTGCAGAAGAGCAGATGGAGGTCAGACCTCACCCTGCTCTGCAGCTCCTCCTGAGGGGCAGCTCCAATCTCTTCTCTCTGCGACCAGGGACGTGTCCCAAGGAAACAGCTGGAGCTGTGTCAGGGTTGGATATTGGGAAAAGGTTCTTTCCCAGGAGGGTGGGCAGGGTTTGAACAGGCTCCCCAGGGAATGGGCACAGCCCCAGGGCTGCCAGAGCTCCAGGAGTGCTTGGACAATGCTCTCAGGGATGCACAGGGTGGCATTGTTGTTGTTGTTGTCTGTGCAGGACCAGGAGCTGGACTCAATGATCCTCATGGGCCTCTTCCAACGCAGGATATCCCATGATTCTAACAGGAGCAGCATCCAGGGGACCTGCAGTGCGTTTGTTGTTGCTTGGAGGTGCTGGGAGGGAAGGACAGACCTTGCTGTCATCCTGGACAAGTGATGTTGAGGACAACACAAGACCTGGACGTGGGAAAGCAGAGGCATCTCCCATGGGAGATCTGTAGGCAATAGAGGGGTCTGGAGCACAATGCCCATGGGAATTGCTGGGCTGTCTCTGCTTGTTTCTTGTTGGTAACACCAATCCTTCATCTCCCAGCCTGTCCCAGGCTCTTCCTGAGCTCCCTCAGCACAGCCAGACTCAGCCATTAAACACATCCCAACAAGGCTCAGTACAAGGCTTCCGAAAAGCCGGGCTCAAAATAACTCCACTCTAATGCGAGCAGCAGACAAAGGCAAAGAAAAGCAGAGGAGCAGGCACCCTTCAAGCTAAAGCATGTTATTAAGGAATATTCCCTTTTTGAAGTTTGTTGATTTTGTTTTTATCATATTTTAGCACAAACCCTTTTCATGTTATAAATTAAGTAACTGCTGCAGAAGGGTTATGTTGTGGGGTGCTTTTTTTTTTAAGATGCATTTCCTATAGAGAGATTTTTAAAGTTTCCAGTACAAAAAAAGAGAAAAACAAACAAACCAAAACTAAAAAAAAAAAACGTGGAAAGCTGTGTTGAATTATGTGATACATTGAAATTAAAATGAAATTCCAAATTATCTTGCAGTCAGGGGCTGATGTGGACCGAGTGATAATAAATAAAGGTTAAAAGGACATTGGCAAGTCTTTTTTCATGCCTTTCAATTTTTCCCCTCCCTGTTGTTTGTAAAAACCTCTTAGAAGATTAAAAATAATATTTCTTTCTCTATTGATTTTTTTTCTTTTTCCACATTTGGAAACAGCATTTATTTATTTTCTGTGTTTCTAATGGAGCTGGGATTAATGTGGCTTTATTTGCTCTCTGCTTGGCTTGTGCTTTCGGCTTGTGGAGGGGCTCAGTACAGCCCAGGAAGGACAATCACCAGCAGGATTGCAGGAACCCAGCACCAAATTCCTCAACACATTCCCAGCCAGGGGTGAAGGTCATCAGAAAATATTGTGACCTTGGTGCAGCCACACAAAAAACTCATCTCATTTCACTTTGATGCTCTCTATCCCTATGTCTGGGGTTGTGCCTGGTCCAAAGGCTCCATCCCATCATGTCCCAAGTTCTGGAGGGAAGAAGACATCATGAAATCATGGAATCCCAGAATGGTTTGGGGTGGGAGGGACCTGAAAGCTCATCCTGTTCTACTCCATGCCACAGTCAGGGACACCTTCCACTGTCCCAGGCTGCTCCAAGCCTCATCCAACCTGGCCTTGGACACTGCCAGGGATCCAGGGGCAGCCACAGCTGCTCTGGGCACCCTGTGCCAGGGCCTGCCCACCCTCACAGGGAAGAATTTCTAAATATTTGGTGGGATCATTTATGGTGAGTAAAACTTTCCATGCTTCCTCCCTCAGGTTTCCTTCTCCTCTCTTTTTACCCTGGGAAACAATGGACCAAATCACCCTCACTCCTTTACTCCCTTACACTATCCACCAACATTTTTTTTGTTAAGAAGGTAAATTTTATTCGTGTGGGAAAGCCGTTTTCTTCAGTAAATACCAGTTTTTAGCCATAAAAACGCATTTTTGTAATGGGATATGTTTCTGTTTTGACAAAACCTGGAGCTGTCTCACATGAGGCCATGAGGGTGTGGGACCTCAGGAGAATATCTGCCCATCTTTCCTGCTGGATCCACCACCATGCTGTCGAGGACAGGTTGGAGCCAGGTGGGGATCGGGCTCTGCCTCAAGGGAACAAGGGACAGGACAAGAGGAAATGTCCTCAGGCTGTGCCAGGGGACCTTCAGGTTGGACATCAGGGGGAAGTTCTTCACAGAAAGGGTGGCCAGGCACTGGAAGGGGCTGCCCAGGGAGGTTTGGAGTGCCCATCCCTGGAGGTGTCCAAGGAATGCCTGGACGTGGCACTCAGTGCTCTGGGCTGGGTGACAAGGTGGCAACTGGACAAAAGTTGGACTCAATGATCTTGGAGGTCTTTTCCAACCTCAATGATTCTGGGATTCTGTGAAAAAAAAAAAAAAAACATAAAAAATGTTGTTCTGTCTGCTCTGTGCCTGGGGAATTCCCTGCCAGGGGAAAAGATACAACTACAAAAATTACTTTTTAGGGACATGTTAAACTTCAGCTGCTCTTAAGGACAATCCATCCTAAATTCCAAGAGGTGAAGAGGGAAAGTGGCATCCCTTGCAAGAAATTGGGCTGCTGTGACCCCTTTGCAGCACTGGTCTTTTGCTATTGCCTGGGACAGGGCTGATCCCATTCCCACAGCAGGGAGCTAAGCAGCATTCCAAGAGCTGGGACAGCTCTGGGCATCCATTCCAGCATGATATCAGCCAGGAGGGGGAGAGGCTGCATGAACTTCCTCATCTTTTCCTCATCAGCCTAAATGCTCTTTGAGGAGGAGGCTGGTGTTTCACTAATTTTTGAGGGGTTATTTGTGCATCCACTTCCAAGAGGACATCCCAGGTTTGGATATTCCATCTGCCTTTAGAGTATTATAGGTCATAACAGGCAGCTTGGGCTTCACACCTTCTGCTCTGTGGTCCTCACCAGGGCCAATTTTATCTCAATCCTCGTTGGGTGTGGTGGATGGAGCTCAGGAGCTCCACAGTGCTGGTACATCCAGGCAAAGTCACTCTGGCTCGGAACACCCAATATTTTGGGCCGAGAGAGTCTGGGATGTGGATGAGGTGCAGCGGGAGTGCAGACAGGACGCAGGAGATGGTGCCAGCAAAGCTCTGCCAGCAGAATCAGGCTGGCAAACCCTGTGGGGCAGCAGTGGGGAATCTGCAAACCATCCCTTGTCCATGCACAGGGATGTGTTTCCTTACATTCCTTTATCTGTGCGTTCCTTACATTCCCTTACAGCCCCCTCCCATGTGGGGAAAGCCCCTCCTAGGGAAGGCAGGGCATCTCTTTTTGGGTGTCCCAGCATGTCACCAGTACAACTAAAACACTGAAAGCCTCTGGTCTTTGTCCAGCTCTAAGCTCTTTAGAAGGGTGCAACCCTGCCGAGGCATATTTGCGTAGGGACCAGCACAGCAGGGACTTACAGTCAAAAAACCCCAAAAACCCAATAAGAGTACAACACCAATAGATGCTGCTGAGATTTAATTCCTTGTGAGCACTCCTTGGGATGATAGCTGGTGTTTTAGGGCCCTCAGTATGCCAAGAAAAGGGTGCTGAGAGCCAAGGTGTTCATTTTTGGGTGTATATTGAGACCTTTAAAACCTTCGCTGTGTGAAAGCCATTATTTCCACGCAGCAGCAGATGTGTTTCCTAAAAAAAAAAACCACAAAGGGGGAAAGGCAGAGGAGCAAACCCTCCCTGGGGAATGGTTGGGCACAGCTTGGCTCCCCTCTATTTCCCTTAGCCAACGGAGAAAAGAAACGTCCATGAGCTGCTGGGATATGATCAGCTCCACGGAGCCTGCTCTAAATCCCCGCAGGAGATGCACAAGAAACGTGCAGGATCCGTCTGCAGAAGGTGGTTTTGGGGGGCTGGGGGAAGGAAAACGGGAATGAAATGAAACCCTCCCAATTTCCAGGTCTGCACTGGGAGCCCAGCAACAAGTCCAAAGGCTGCTTGCCTTGCAAGCGGGAAGTTTCGCCAGAGCAGACTTTCTTATCGCTCTGCCTACAACGGGGCTGATACTTTATTAGCATCTTCCCCGGTAATCCCAGCAAAACTGAGGGAAAAAAAGTGTCAGATCAAAAGGGGGAGCCTGAAAGCGGGCGGCTAAGCAGGTTGCTGGGATGCTAATGATTGCTTCCCTCATTCTCTGAGTGTCACGCACAACATCCCTAAGCCCGGCGCGGCGCGTAAGCCACACAAATAGCCATATTTGTTAACATTCATGTGACTCTTTCGTCTGAGCTGTATTTCCTTGAGTACACCACAATGAAGAGTTTCTTTTAATAGGGATCAACCAGGAAAAACAACTGTGAGGGACTTTTCTCTCCCTCTCCCTCCCTCCCTCTCTCTCTCACTCCCTCTCTCACTCTCTCTAAACCTTTTACACTGCGGTTGAACAAGCCTCTGGATAAAGACTTTATCCAAAAACCCCCTCTTTAAAGTTATTTCAAATTTCTCTGCAAGGCTTTCAGAAATCTGTTTGTTTGAGGGCAGAATTAGATGTGACCGGCGTTTTATTGTGACATAAAACCATATTTCTTCCCTGGAAGATTAAAAAATAAAATCGGTTAATAAGAAAAGCTGTCAGCAACAGAAAATGGCTGACATAATCCGTTTATCCTCCGAGCAATAAAGATATTGGTCCTTGGGAGTCTATCCTCTCTCTCATGTTATTTCGCCCAAAACATTATCTTCCCAGCATTCTGATGGATTAAGAAGTCATATGGGAGATAGCAGGGAAATGACAGATACAAAAAAAAATAATATCCTTTCATTTCCCCTCCTCCCTGCACTCTCTCTCTCTCTTTCTCTCTCCTATTTTCTCCCCGGCCCCTCCTTTCCCTGCCTCCCTCTGTCTCTTTTTCTCTGTCCCCTTGGAAAAGTGCTCCATCTCTTTATTCCCAGCATCCCAGAGCTCTGCCAAAGTCCCAAGCCACTAACCCCAGTGTGGTGGGGAGAAGCGACTCAGAGCTTCTTGGTCCCTCTCACGCACGTGGAAGCACGGCTTGGCACTATTCCATATCCAAATACGCCCTAAATTTTCAGGGACTGTTGTCCCAGCTCTCTGAAACATCTCTGAGTAAATTGTTGGAGGAAGAAAGATAAAATCCACCACGGGTTTGGGTGGAGCAGAGCTGGGGCTCTTTCCTGGGGCTTTTTGGTGGTCAAATCCATGGATGAAAGAGGGCTCTGATCTTTGGAATCCTCTCCTGTACCCACAAACCTCTTCTTGATGCCCCCTTGTAGAGAAGTGCAGCCACTACAGGAGGCCATCGTCACCCATGTGTGGTCAGTCCTGGTGGCCTCATTCTTGGTCTTGGGGACTCTGGTGGTCGTGGGGCTCCTGGAGACAGGACCAGCCCAAGGCTGAGGTCCCAGAGCTCTGGAACATGCTGCTGTGACCCTGATCCTGTGTCTGGTGGCTTTCTGTCCCACATGAGTAGGCTCAGCATTCCCCCTTCCCTCAAGGAATCTGAGAGCTCCCTCTGCCACCAGCTCCCCCCCTGCCACGGCTCAATCTGACCAGGGCTTGCTCCAACATCACAGCAAATTCCTGGGAAGGCTTTGGAGGTGCAGGATTCAGGGCTGAGAGGGACATGAGGTACCATTTAATCCCTTCCCCCTCCCCAGGGTGGGCAGATCTAAAGCAGCCCTGAGAGATGTTCACCCAATCTTTTCCTGAAAACATCCCACACTGGTCACTCTGCCACCTCCCAAGGAAATTTCTCCCAGTGTTTCTCTATCTTTAGCACCAGTGGTTTTTTCTGAGCCTCTGACTTAAACCTTTCATGCTGCATTTAGGGCCGTTACTTCTCTTTGTGTCATCACCGATTTATTGTCTTTCTCCTTTCAGTGGCCCTTCGGCCAGCAGGAGACTGTCCAGAGAGGAAACGAGCAGGAGGAATCATCTTATCCTTTTCCTCATCCCACCTGTTTTCCTTTCCAGGTGAAAATTTCCTGCAAGATCATGTTTGATCAACCTGCAACCACTTTCCTGCCCATACTAAGCCCAAGCTCCGTTGCCATCCAGCCCAGCTCCTCGGGATTGAGGATGGGCTCCTCTTCCCTTCTCCTTCTTCCCTGCCATCTCCTGGTCACTTCACAACCTGACTCAGCCTCCCCTCTCACTTACAGGAGATTAAAAGGATTTGCCAGGGGGTATTTTTATCACAATAAGTGAAAATACGTGAAAATGGAAGTTTTATAGAATCATAGAATCATCATTGAGTGGTTTGGGTTGGAAGGGACCTTAAAGCTGATCTCATCCCACCCCCAGCCATGGGCAGGGACACCTTCCACTAGGCCAGGTTGCTCCAAACCCCATCCAAACTTCTTCCTTTCAAACAAAAAAAAACCCCCAAAACCTACTTGCTGTGGCAACCTTCATGGAAATTTTCCTCTCTGATTTTATTCCACATTTCATCTCTTTTGCATCTTATGGGCATTTAAATTGATTTCTTCACTCTTTGCCCAGCAGAATCAGCTCTGCTTTGTGATTTCACCTGATTGAATGGATTATAAAGGATGTGGTGCCAACTTTTTGCTCACTATTTACCCAACATCCAGGTTGGGTTGTTTTCCCATGGGTGTTCCCCCAGATCTGTCCACATATCTCATGGGCAGGGATGTTTCCATTTTGAGAACCATGTTAAAAAATGAAAAATACATAAAAATAACCATGATAAAACATAGTGTTTAGAGAGCATAAAATCACAGAATCACGGAATGGTTTGGGGTGGGAAGGACCTTAAAACTCATCCAGTGCCACTCCCTGCCATGGGCAGGGACACTTTCCACTATCCCAGGTTGCTCCAAGCCCTATCCAACCTGGCCTTGGACACTTTCAGCTTGAGTTTTCCTTAAAAATTCTATCAGTTTTAATGACCATTAAAATTACAAAGTGCTGCATGCAGGGATGGGTACGGTTGTCCCATAACACTCTGGGCCTCAAGAACAAAACAATTTGCTTTCTGCTGCCAGCACTTGTTTCCCACAGTCAAAGAACCTGTGAGGATTAAAAAAAAAAATCACATATTGATGGCAGTTTTACCAGGTTGAGAATGGTTTCAAGATTTACAACTGTATTTTGGACTGCACTAGTAAGAGAAAAATAAGCTTTATATCCTGAAAAGGCTTGTTGGGACACTTTAAATACAGAAGAAGACAAAAATCATATCAAAATGGGGTTTAAAACTGTCATTTTCCTTCAATGTTTTGGTCTCCACTACCTTCCACCAAAAAGTATAGAATTTTAGAAGTTTTATCAACCTTTAATCATTCTTAAGAGTCCTTAAGTCCCTTTTCTCTTCCTTCATTGAATGAATACCAACATCTCCTTGCTGTTACTTGTGAAGTGATGAAGGAGCCTCCATATCCATCTGGAAATGTTGGAAAGATCAGCCTGACACCAGAAATGCCAACACCAGACTGGAAATGCCCCAGCAAAATTCCCTTCCGAGAGAAAACCTTTTCTACCCAAGACCTCAGACCCTGCTGAACGGGCAGGTCTTACCCCTTCAAACAGGGTCAAGACCCAGAATTCTGGTGGCAGCCATAACCCATGTTTCTCCTCACAAGGAGATCCATCTCTCAGCTGAACTTCGAGGCAGACACATTCCGTGGTTTTATATGTGTTTTTATGTGAAGTTTGTGCATGAAAAATAATAAAGCAAAGACCCAAGATGAATATGAGAAGCTGATTTTTCCAGAACTGGTTGAAGAATTGCTTCATTAGACCACCCCAAAATCTGACCAGACTGCACCATTATAATGCACTGAAAATCCCAGTTTATTTCCAGTAAACCTTTCTTTTTAGTGGAAAGCTTTAAGCTGAAAATCATGTTCAGCCTTAACCCCACCCACCACTTTTGTGCCTACCCAGGCATGAGCAGAGGTTCAAAAACATTTTTATTTCCATGATGGGGCAAAGAAGAGCCGTGGAGATCCTGTCCCAAAAGCTGACAGGCAACTCAAGGGATTTCCAGGGGTGAAGAATGACCAGGTGGAAATGCATAAATACATGGGAAAAGCAGAACAAGGGAGTCATCTGCCTATCAGCAGCAGCTCAGGTGGCTCTCAGGGGAGGAGGTGGCACTGATCACAAACAAACAGAGGCCATGGGCTGGGGGGGGGGGGGAGGGGGAGGAGTGTATTTACTTCCAGCTTGAGCAAATTTGTCAACTGCCTGTAAAACACATGATTATCATGGAATTACGTGTATTACATCCCGTGTTTATCCTGATTCTTATTTAATATAGAGACACTCTCCAGGGCTGGGCTCACAGAAAACCAAGGAGGAAATGTAAGAAGCAAACCTGGAATTCAGTAGCAGCTGAATGGAGGAAACACTAAAGTAAGCAAGCAGGGGGTCTGAACTAAAAACAAGGCTGTGATTTAAAGAATGGAGGTGAATTAATATCACTGAGCTGGACTAACCCTCCCACAGAAGATGTTTCTCAAGCCAGTGTCTACTTTTGATTAAGTAATTGTGCACCCTCCAGCCCTCCTGCACAGGTTGTGGTTCCCAAACCTCTGGTGAGCCTTGTTGATACCGTTTTTGGCTTCACATGAAAATTCCCCTCAACAGCTCATTCCTATGGTGACCTTGGGCAGGACACCTCGACCTCCCACATCTTAATTCCCTCTCCGTGAAATATGAGGAACACTCCTAAAATCTCCATAGACCTGCTGCTGGGGACTGTGTGAGTGCTCTGGAACAACAGAGGTGAGAGGGAGGAGGAGGAAATGCTCCATGAAGGGTGAATGGCTGGTGGGCAGAGGGATGAGTTCCCATGGAGGCACCTCCTGGAGGGGAAGTCCAGCTGGATGATGCCTCTGCATCCAAGCATTCACAACATCTTGTCATGATCTGTTGGCTTTAAAAGCTTTGAGGGAGCTTTACAATTTTCCAGCCTAATTTGTGTCACTACCAAGACCAGGGAACGCTCTTCCCGTGGGAAGTGACTCTTCCTTGCTGTGTGCATGAAGGCTGTCACCCTGGTGATTCCTTAAATTGTGGGGCATCTTCTAGACTGGAAACCCATTTCTTTTGTGACCTGGAGAGAGAAACTCTGCTCTTAAGCTCTCTCCCACCAGTTTAAGAGGCGAGACCTCTTCGCGTATGACCCGCTCTATGACCGGAAAACATGGAAACCATGGTGGGAGTTGGTGACATATTATCCCCTGTTGGCACAGCCAGAGATGCCGACACAACTGGGACAGTCAGATTTGGTGTGAGACCACCCTCTGTGACCCTGGGGATCTGGGACACTGCTCTGAGCCACCCCTCAGGGCGATCTTTTCTCTCTAATATTTCCCATTTCATGGTGGCACCTCAAGGGCTCCTCAGGATGTGGTTAGACGAGGTCAGGTCTAGATCCCAAATTCACCCTTTCCCAAGGCACCAGAGAATCTGGGCGGCCCAAAAGCCCCGGACTGGCACTGACCTTCAGTATTTGCACCTCTGCTGATGTGTAACAGCACCCTACGAGTGCGGCTGGCTTGGCACGGGCACAGGAGACAGCGAGGAGGACGAAGAGGAGGAGACACACACACACACACACACACACACACACACACACACACATGCTCACAGGGATAAAAAGGATAACTGGATCCATGAAAATAAGCCAAGCACTGCCATCGTCAGTCTAAATGCAGATAAGTATTGTACTGAAAACAAAGATTACTTGTACTTTGTAGATAGAGACGTGTTTTGTTACAGGATGCTTTGTATGGAATTGGGTCACAGCAGAATATGAGCCAACTCCCCCCCGCCCGCCTCCTCCCAACCTCCCTCTCCGCCTGCCTATCCTTTGAATCTGGAGCCAAATCTCAAGGGGAACGGAGTAGAAATTGCTACAGTTTTGCTGGTTTCTCCCTTGGCTGGGATTTGCTTTTCATTTGTGGGGCAATACTCACACCACTCTGCCATTCATCTATTAATTAATGTCATTGATTAGGAGCTGCTCCCGCTCAGCCTTGTGTCTGCAAACCTCTGGAGGGAGTGGGGGAGGTGAGGTGAATCCAAAGGATCCCAAATTCTAGCGCCAAGGGAAGCACCAAAGCTTTGCTACCCTCCCCTCTCCTCCCACCCCCTCGCCATGTCTTTGTGGGCTGTCACATGTCCTCTTAGCCTGGCACATGTGCTGTGCCCATCACCTTGGTGTTTGGCCACCTGCTTCTCTTCCCCCAAAGCAAAGCATCTCCTAATGGCCTTCAGGAATTCTCCTGTGCCAGGAAAGGGTTTGCAGCCACATTATTTATGGGTTCTATGGCCTGCCCTGCCCTTTGTGGTTACTCCAGTCCATGACTTGGTCACCTTCTACTGAAATCTGTCAGCAAACCAAAGTTAACCAAGAGCTTGGCCAGTGGAAGCCTTTCTAAATCCCAGGCTTCTCCATTTCTTATCCAAGATGTGACAACTGAGATTCAGTGTCCCCAGAATCCCGTGATCTGTGCCTGCATGCTTCCCCTGGATTGTCCTCTTTGGTTCTAGATCTTGGCACTCCTGAGTGAGTGACTTGTCATGAATGTCACAAAAGAAAGAACATCCAAATTCCAGCCATGCTCACATGTGAGGGGGTTAACCAAGAAGAGAGTTTTCTGCTATCTGGGAAACGCTGATTTCTTCTCTTTTCTCCTGACAAAACAAAAACTGCTTTGGGGCATTTTCTAAGGAACCAAAGCACCATGTCCACAAATGTCTGTACCACAGCTGGAGAGATGGATGAATTTTTCTCCAGCTATGGAAAGTAGACATTTCCTATTTTCTTTTTATTTTCCATTACTTTTTCTTCTTTTTTCTTCTACTTTTTTATCTTCTCTTTTTTCTTTTTTTTTTAATATTTTAGTTTTACTTTTTTCCTTTTCCTTCCCCCCCCTTCTCTTTCTTTTTTTCTTTTTCTTTCTTCCTTTCTTAATATTTATTTTTTCCTTTTTCTCTTTTCCTTTTTCCTTTCTCCTCACGGCTTTTTTAAAATGCAGAATACCAGGGAGTATCACAGCCAGCAACGGGGCTCTGAGAAACGGGCCAAACAAGGTCCATGTCTAAAATTTGTGACCTCTGGGCTCTGACACAGCACCTGGTCTTCAATCAAGATTCCCAGAAAATGTGAAACATCTTGGTTCTACAAAACACAGGGAAGAATTTTGAGTTAGTGGGCTCTAGATGTCCATTGGAACAGGCAGTATTGGATCATGGTGTGATTGCTGGTAACTGCTCCCTCTTTATTTTACCCATAAGAAATCAAACCTCCAGTGGAACAAGCTGGAAATTTGAGTGGATTTCCATTTCCTTGCACTGTTACCGGTCTCAGACCTACAACTGCTTTCAGGCAGGAGCCACTTAAACCACCCTGAGCCATATGGCACCTCCAAACTGTCTCTGATACGTGGGACTTCCTCTCATGGGTTGCTCCCAACACCAACAGCCTGGAAACTGCAGGGTTTCAAGTTGGCACCCCACAGCACGTCCCCTTTCCCACAATGTGGATGAGGCACAATGGGTGGGACACCTCAAAACATCCCCAGTTGTAGTTCAAGATGGCAAGACCATGAGCTGCTGGACTGAAATCTGCCTGGAAGTGTTCAAAGCCAGTTTGGAAGGTGCAGGATTCAGGGCTGAGAGGGACATGAGGTACCATTTAATCCCTTCCCCCTCCCCAGGGTGGGATCATGCAGATCTAAAGCAGCCCTGAGAGATGTTCACCCAACCTTTTCCTGAAAACATCCCACACTGGTCACTCTGCCACCTCCCAAGGAAATTTCTCCCAGTATTTCTCTATCTTTAGCACCAGTGGTTTTTTCTGATAAGACCTTGAGCCACCTGGTTTAGTGGGAGATGTCCCTGTCCATGTCAGGGGGTTGGGACTGGATGATTTTTAAGGTCCCTTCCAACCCTTAATGATTCCACAATTTTTAGCAGCTAAAATGATGCAGAAGCTGGGTTGGACCCTCCTAATCTCTCCAGAAAGTCCAGATGCCATTTCTTCAAAGATATAATTTCTTCCAGCTCTGAGCTTGGAGGGTTCAAACTGGTGCCTGAGCGTAACTCAAATAAAGAGTCTTTTTTCCCAGTGCTGAGTCAGGTCTCACTTCCCTCCTCTCTCTGCACTTCACTCAGGGCCTGATCCAGCCCCATTAGAGCTGATGAATCCCCAGCGAGCACAGACGTCACGGCGTGGTGCAGCATAAAGTTTTTATGGGTGCGGGTTGGGAATGAGGTGCATAACTCACCGCTCTGGTGCCACTTGTGAGTAATGCGCCCATTCCGCACTCCGCGGATAAAACCTTTATGACCCTCCACAGCTCCGGGTATTGCATCTAATATATGCACCACTATAATGATGAGCACTGAAAACCTGCTTTTTTAACCTGTTTTCTCCCCCGCTCATCTCCCTTTCTCCTTCCCACCCTTAAATACCCCTCCGCGGCTGCTTCCCGGTGCTCCACTTCTGCTTTGTCAACTACCTGGGGAACCCACTCCATTGATATTCTGGACAAGGTTTTGATTTGGGGAAAAAAAAAAAAAAACACCAACCCACGCCACAGAGTGAGCGGCATAATTTAAAAATCAAAGAAATTCATTTCAGTAGTAAAAGGTTAACAGCCTTTAGGAGGAACACTTTTTAATCACCCACGTCTAGACTCTATCACTCGAATCACCGGCAGCAGGAGTGAAATATGGCTAAGCCCCCGTCACCAAACAGCACCTAAAGACTGTTGTATTTAATCATGTCTGTGCACTAGTTATGGATTTTCATTATGATTCCCGATGCTGTTGCGCTGTGTAAAATATTAATATCCATAGTAATGATGCATGAAGCTTGGAGTGTAATTTCTTCACTCTCCTTGTCTGATATTAAATTGTTACCACTTTATCATTTGTGTAGAACTGCACGTTTCAATTAATCTTTCCGTATCAGCAGCCCTGATTAATATAGATCATGATTCATAAGCTTATCGTCACTATAGTTTTAACAGATCATTTATAAAGATCTTAAATTTCAGGGCCTGGGAGGCGCAGCCACTCCGTCCAAGGCTTTTCTCACTTCTTGCTCCAGCAGGTTTCTCCATTCACACAACTAATTCCAGGAAAGAAAATTAGCCAGATAAAAATGCCTCCTTGATTTTTCTTTTTTTTTTTTTTAACTTTCCTCAGAGCCACCTGTAAACTCCTTCCATGTTCGCCTCATCAAGCAGGAGCTGTGTGAGCACAGCTGCTCATCAGTTTTGGTTTTCCTCGGTTCATCCCCTCCATGGGAGCTGCTCTGGGTGCTCACATGGGTTTTCATGGAATCACGGCATGGTTTGAGTCAGAAGAGACCTTAAAGATCATCCAGTCCCACCCTCTGCCGTGGGCAGAGACACGTTCTGCTAGCCCAGGTTGCTCCAAGCCCCATCCAGCCTGGCCTTGGACACTTCCAGGGATCCAGGGGCAGCTCCTTGCTAATTACCAGTCTTCTCCATCTCCACGTGATGGTTAATTTTTGGTGCTACAAAGCCATGCTGGGCTGAAAAATCACTGACATGACGCACTTCCTGCTAGCCAGAAAGACTTTGTTCCACTTCACCCCTTCCCAAAACCTTTGCAAAATCATGGAGAGCTAAATGCTACATTTGCATGAAGAAGTGACCTCCTGCCAGAACCAGCCTTCCTTGTCCACATTATCCCAGACCCACAGCAGGCAGTTATTGCCCCAGCTGCAGCACATCGAGCCAGCAGGGCTACTAGAAGGCGATTTTCTTGGAGCTGGGAAGCGACTCCCACCCTTTGAGCTCCCCGTGGAGAGGTCCGGCGTTACCCAGAGCAGAAACACAGCGGCTCCTCAGGCAGGATGCTCTCCAGCAGCGTGTGGCACAGATGTTTGCCTTGAAAATTAATGGCAGAAAGTGGGAAGGGCTGCTCAGCCGGGGATTAAGAGACCGTGTCTCGCATGCGGGCGTTTTCAGGACACTCTGATAATCGTGGTAATGAAGAACAGCAACCGATTAGCCATTTTTTAGTGGATAGAGTTGGAAAAGGCGCATTAGATAGTTTTAAAAATCCCTCAAAGGTCCCTGTCTAGCTTTCTGTGTATTCTCCAGGGCTTTGTCAAGTGATCTTAAGTATCTCAAATAATGGCAAGACTCAGGAGACTATTTAAAATCCTAATAGATGATTTTTTTTTTCCCCTACTTACATATTTTCTTTCTTGACAGAATTCCTCATTACAACCCTCACTCGTGATTGGCAATAGGAAGTGGGGTTAACAAGGAGGAACAGCTCTGGAAATCTCACCAAGAGCCAGGTGTGAGCCGGAGCAATCAGCCACCGAGCTTGGTAGGGGCAGGGGCATGGAAAAGCCGGGAATTAACAAATCCCTGCCATTTCCTCCCTCGCCTCTGTGCCCATGGTACCGCTGAGTGTCACCGAAGCACAACTCCAAGGAGTCCCTCCTCATTGGAGTAGGATGTGGTGGACTCCTCTCCTTCCTGCTTCTCACCTCTGTGCCAAAACGGGCGTGATGACGGCAACGCTGCGGTGTTTTATTAACCTCCTGCACTCCCTGAGTAACCCGGGGGAAGGGAAAAACCCTGGGAAGTATACATCCCTATCTGAAATCTATACAGCAAGACAGATCGGGCTGGAGCAGTCTTTAGGGCACATATACATTACGAGGCTACAGTGAAATATGGCCCGGAATTTGTCTCCCAAGATGAGATAATGTAGCTGCGTTAACAGCTGCAACTGTCACTTCCAAGTGAAGTAGTGGGTATTGTGTGGAGTACATTTGCAGGGCAATTTTCCAGTTGGAATAAAAGGCTTTCCGAGGTGAATTTTGCTTGGGTTTTATCCATCTATCTGAGGTCATTTTTATATATATATTATACAAATATTGACTGGATCTGAGGGCAATAGAGGTAAAATATTGCACTAGGAAAGAAAATAGTTCCCAAGTCTCTCTATATAAATTTTGGCCTCAGCTAAAGGCTCAGGGCAATATATGCCATTTTTCCCCTCAGGGCACGAAATTTTACTGCTCTTGCTTCTTAGCTATTTTATTATCCCTTTGTATGTTTGTATAGAGCAAAGAGATAGGGGAGTGCTGGGCTTGGGGGTTGCTGCACAAAGCAATGAGCTTCGGAAGAGTTTTGCCTGAAAGGTGAATTTGCATTGCCAGGATCTGTGTTTTAAAGGCACTGTGTAAAATACAGATAAATACCCTTCCCCCTGACTTTTTCCTCTCCAAAAATAAATATAATATAATAAATTCTCACCATTATTCACAAGGAAAGTTCCAACAGAGATCAGGGCTCTGCTGTACCAAGCTCTCTGAAATACATTTTAGGTAGCTTAGGTACCAGGCAATTTATGCATGGACAGAAAAGCTGTGCCGGTTTAAGGAGATCCAGACTTTCAGTGGCAGCAATGGAAACTCCTGCCACATCGGCCTGTTTGCACGCCCACTACACTGGGAATGTAACATCCATGTGGAGAAGCTGCTGCCTGAACCCATTCAGACACCCAGTGAAGGCAAACTAAAAGTGTCCTTTCCAAATTTGTCCTGAAAACTTGGGCGCCACTTTTCAGATGCAAGGTGCCAGCAGAGAGCCTGGGGGAGTGCATGAGGGCTGATGGCACAGGAAGGGATTTATCTCAGGGTTGGGCCTTGGGGCAAGAGCAGGACAATGTCCAGCTCTGGGTCCAGCTTCACCAAGAACACTGAGCAGCTGCTGAGGACACAAAGGCATCAGGGTGGCTCGAGGGCTGGGGGACAGGAGCTGATGGGAGATGCTGGGGGACACAAACCCATCAGTCTGTCAGAAAGAAAAGCGACACTTCAGCTCTTGAGAGCTCCTTCCTGCTGAAGAACAGAGAAAGGCTGAAAGGTCGGTGAGTGGAGACTAAACCTAAGCTAACCATGAAATTAATTTTTACTTGCAGCTGGGCTGAGCAACAGGGTGGGATTTGGCTCCTTCACTTTGGCAGGTCAACAGTGTTCCTTTGCAGCATGTGCTGGACAAACCAGCAGCGGGAGCAAAACCAAGGGTGGTTCCTCCAAGGCTTTACAGGTCAAGCTTTGGACTTCCCCACGGAGCTGTTCAAGACCTGTCGAGCTCTTCTCGTGTCTGCTATGGCCTTAGGGGAGGTGTCTGCCTTGGGGACCCAACCCTCACACAGGGCAAACCCATTTTCCACCCAAGCCATCCTGCAGAGCTGACCCAGCTGGAGATCCAGCCACCCAAACCTTGTCCCCAGCAAGATGGCAGCGAGCCCACCATGGTCCCCGGTGCTGAGCAGTCAGAGAGTATCGAGAGAGGAAACAAATCACCGGTGGCACCTATAGCCACCTTCAGAAATTAGAGAGTCTGACTATAAGGTCACAATAAATCAGTGCACTGACAAGGAGATCTACCCTTTGTCCAGGGTACAAGATTTATCTCTGACCCCAGGCAGGGGCATTTCTTCCTTGATTTGTTAAATGCTGAGAAGAAAATGGAGCTAGATCCGAAGCTTGATGAGAACCTGATTGCAAACCTTCCAACCCCACACCCGCTTTTCCCCCTCGGCAGACACGACACACTCTTCCCCAGGATTCTGCATTATGTTTGAAGAGAGCCTCTATTTTTTCTCTCCGTGATGGACCAGCTTTTGCAGAAGATGCTTATGTGGTTTGTTTTCCTGATGACATTTTATTCAGAGGGCTTGCTCTCACACGGTGCCTGGGGCTGTTGGCAGAATGGGATGGGTGTCTGCCAGAGGGCAACACGGCACATCCCGGTGCTGCGGGAAGGGGAGACACCATGCTGGGGTGCAGGAGGGATCCACACACTGAAAGGAAAAGAGGTTTCTGGATAAGTGTTTAATTTCCAGGGTGTCTTCAAGAAAAGTCTTTCAATCCCAGGGCTTAATTCAGCACGATCGGGAGGGAATGAGTTTTTCACAAGTGAAGCGTTGCACCACCGGAGCATCCCAGATTCCATGCGTGGCTGGACAGAGTAGAGATGAACAAATGACCTTGTCTAAGACCTGCAACCAGGAGAGAGGAAAACTGCAGGAATATTGGCAGCACTTGACCTCTGCCTGCTCCAGAACCAACCACAATGACCTGTCCAGCCACAAGGTCTGGGCCGTGTTCTGTGCCACCTCCATGCTGAGGGACCAGTCGGATTCAGGAGGACACCACCTTCTCCCCAAAATGGCAAGCAGGATTTCCTCCCTCACCTCCTCAGCCAATACCTGCAGCTGTTCAAGGTCCACTTGTAATGGATTTTACACAAAATTTAGAGCAGCCTGATCTAACTTAACGAAACCACCCCCCTGCTGCCACTCTACCCACCCTGCACCTTGCAACACAGGCACTGGCAGCAGCAATGGGAAAAACAGGGAATAATCAATTCATTTTGGCATGGCTTTACAAGCCTTAAACTACCAAAGCTCTTAGTTTTCCATGTTTTTCGTCTCTCACCACTAAATTATTCCTTAATGGACTATTGTCGCAATTTGAGGAACTTTTGACATCTTATAAATGCAAACATGCCTCTAAATCTCACAGTAAAAACTCAGCAGGAGAAGCCTGAATAATCATAAACAGTAAATATTTTGCCGTGGCAATGGTTCATAGGGGAAAAATTAGCATTTTGCTTTGGTTTGGCCCAAATGTGTTTTGATTTCCTTGGAGGTTGTTGAGAGATTTTTTGGTGCAGTCTCCTGCAATATAAATAATATTGTAGCCAGATGCTTGGTACATAAACACATGGCTGATGAGCAAAGGGATGTGAAGGATAATGTTCATCATCTTTAAAACATTGAGAAACAAGGCTACTGCTTTTAAACTGTGAAAATTTCAGGGCATAAACCAAATGTTAATATCCAGGCGGGATCACAGTGGTGATTGGAATGGCCTGGAGTGATTGTGCAATCTGGGGTGGGGGGGTTAACCCACGATCCTGCCCTTTCTGCACAGAAGTTTCAAAACATAGTAGATGTCACCAATTTGGAGAGGAGAGCTGGAATGTGGTGGTGGGATTAGGCCATGAGGCAAAACCAGAGTTGTCTAAAGTCATCTCTCTCACATCTGGCTCCTTCTTGCTCCACCTGGAGTCATTTGGAGCAGGAGGTTCAGTCCCTCTTGAACAGAACCACATCTCTGCTAGGTATCCAATGCCTAGAGATTCCCGAGACTCCTCTGGAAGGCAGGTTACTCCTTTCACTTTCTATAGTCATGGGAACCATGTCTGAATAACAGCTTACCTCTGAGGTACGAATAGGAGCCGATCACCTTATGAAATGTTCAATATGTATCGCTCCTCTGCGCACGTGACTCTAAATTCCAGAGATTTAGCAGTATCACCAGCAGTTTGGGTTGATTCCCATTGTCCCATTTGGCTTCACATCCTGCCAGATTCCAGCAGGCTACAACTGTGAGAGCGGGATGGAATCAATACCTCCTTTGTGGGAAAGTCTATAGCCATGTAAGAGAGAATTCCCAGCACCCTCTGCTCCAGAAAAATCTGCATAGGGTTTCCGATTTCTGTTCCACTGGTGCCACCTATTGGTACATGCCCATGACATTCCATGGAAACAGTCGTCTCCTTGGAGGAGCCATGACGGGGAACACGGGCCTCTCACCAAAGGCGGCCAACTGTGCTCATGACATGGACACCATCTGGGCCCAGGTGGAGACCAAACTCCTTTCATCCCCTTTGGTCTCATCTCCACTAACCGTTTCCCACCAAGTTCAGTTGCCATGACCCTTCAGTCAAACCTCTTGGTGCTGCCAAGTTGAGTAGAAACCCCTACAGCTGGATTCTGCTTGGCCTGGCCACCATTTTTGTCCTCTGGAAAAGATCAGTGACTCATCTGTCCCACAAATGATGTGGTGCCCATTGGAGTCTGCCCAATCCTAGGTGGATCTGACCTTCACAAAAACTCTCCTTGGTTCCAGGTGTGTCTGACACAGTGATTTGGCCACCAAAGCATCAGTGAGATGTTCTTAGTGCTGGGTATCCATTCATGGGGCAAGTTCCCAGGGGGAGTTTGCTAATATCACTTCCAGGAAATGGGAAAAATCCTGGTTTATGTGATTTATTTTGATGACCCTGATGAATAGTTGTCTTTCATCAAGAATAATTCTATTCTCTTTCCCCATTGACCTCATTCCCCTCCCTTAGGAAGATTCCCAGACAAAAGGAGGGAAGGAAAAAAAAGGAAAGATCCCTGATTTATGAAGATTCATAATTAATGCAGATGAACCACTTTATCTCCCTGGAGAGCATCTCCCAGGAGATTCATTGGGTGTCCTTGGGAAACAGAGTGGAACTCAGCTGGAGTCTCATCAAACTTTGACAGGCAGGAGACCTGTGCACAGGCACACAGAACTTCTCTGCTCAGTTTAGACTTGGAAAAGATTAAACGTCAGATTCCAGCAGGATATCCGAGGACATGGGCAATCCCTGGGCCAGGCCCTTGTGCCAGATCCTTCTCCAGTTCAAGAAAAGCGTTTATTTCCTCAGCTCTGTTCTCCTTGCTGAGGTTGTCAGCAGACTTTGGGGAAGTGGTGACAGGAGAGGGAGATCAGAGGGAGAATTTGTGGGCTGGATAACCCCGGGAGAGCCCCAGAGTCCTGCACCCAGCGATCCTATGGGATCTGCAGGCACATGGGACATTCCGTCGTGCAATCCAGGGGCATTGACCTAAGGATGCCTCCTGTTCCCACCTCTGAGAACACACTTTCTCCATGTTCCCATCTGATGAGTCATTCCTTGCAACGGCTTCTCCCACATCATTTTCCATGAAGGCTGGAGCCGGCCCAGAAAGGTGCTGTTCAGCTCCCTGCTCACCTCCATCCCATCCTTTCCAGAATTCCCCAGCTCTCCCAGAGCCCCCCGTCTCTGATCCCAACACAGCCCTTCCTGTCCCTTACACTTTCATTTCTGTTTCTTTACATCTTTATTAAACTGTATAGCCACTTTGATAGGAAAATTGAAAAGAAAAAGATATGAGGAACAACAAAAAAAGCCATAATTATGAAGATTCAATTTAATTTTAAAGGTTGTGGAAGGAGGAAAAAAAAAAGAAGCAGGAGAAGAAGAAACCAAATTAATTTAGCAGGAAAGCATTGCATGAAATATTGTTGGAGTTTAATAACCATGCAAAGACAGATGATATGTGTGGAAAAATTAGTTGTAGGACCTCATAATAGTCTATTAATATTTTCTACAGGCACAGAAACCCTTTGCTGAATGATTGTAACAAAGTAATCTTTTTTTTTTTAAGACATTAAAAAATATCTTCAAAAGGAGAAGACGGCAGCAATGTACAGACTGTAGGGAACGGAGACCCCGGCGGGGCGGGAGAGATCCCGGGAGAGATCCAGCACTGGCTGCTCTGCTCTGCCACCACTGAGGGTCTCCCAGTGGGTTGCTGTCCCAAATGGTGGGACAAGACCCCCTGCAAGGTGTCTCTCCCCAGTTTCCCACTGGTGTGACAACTGGTTCTGCCAAAGGCTGGGCATCTCGCAGCGGAAGAGGCCAAGCACGGTGGGAGTCGATGGGTTGGGGTGAAGAGGCCCACAGACCTCCACATGCCCATTCCCACACACAGCTGCGCTTTCCCCTTCCCTTCCATTCCAGGGAGAGGTTAGACCCAGCTCTGCTCCCCTCCGTCCTTGACTGTGACCTCACAGCCCTGTTTTCTGTAGATGGCTCAGAACCTTCCTGACCAGCTGTACCTCCACAGCCAGGTCTCTGTCACCACGATGGGACAGCAATGGGCAGGTGCACCCCAAATGACAACAACAGCCCTTCTCAAAGCAGCCTCAGGACACCAAATGTGATCATCAAATCCTTTTAGAGCCTGGAACAGCCTTGGATTTTTGGTCCAGTGCCGAGAAGGATGCTTGGGTTGACTTGTCATCTTCTGTCCAGCACGGACAGGACAAAGACCTCCCCACCACAGCGCGGTGATGGAAACCTGATGCCCGTGCTGAGGATGCTCAGCCAAGGCATCAGTGCTGCTCAGAGCCTGGGACAGCTGGAAGGAGCCTGGGTTTTGGGAGGACAAAGGGAATGGGGTCAGGCCGCAGAAAAGTTGCACTCGTCTTGGGCAGCATTTGGCTGCTCTAGAAAAATCATTGGGAATATTTTTGTCTGAAGGAAAGGGTGGGGTTACCCCTTCTAAAACACAAAACCTGGATGTGCATGCACATCTCTAAAATCAGCATTGACCCACTCCAATAAAACATCACCACAACTGCGCCAAGACAAAAGGGTGTAATGGAGAGAGGGAGGGGAGGTCTCCGTCTGTGGACATTTTTGCTTGGTCTCTGGAAAGGATGTATTTCCTTGGTCCTAAATGGGATTTGCTTTAGCTCCAGACAAAACCCTTAGGATCCTGTAAACTCAACTAGGTCACTCCTGCAAGGAAAAAAATAAAATGAAAAAAAGAAAGGAATGGAAATTAAAGGCTGAAATGAACAAAAAAAACAAAAAAAAAAAAAAACAAAAAAACCCAAAAGAAATTAAAAGAATGAAATGAAGTGAAGGAAAATGAAATAAAATACAAAAATAAAATAAAATAAACCCAGGACAAAACCAAACCGAAATTCCTCATTCAAATTCCCCTTTCTCCTATTTTAATCTGTACAGTACCATCCAGTTCCAGCCTCCCCCTTCCCCTTTTTTTAAATACAGTCTAATCCTGAGTGTGAACTGATGTAGTTTGTGTGTTAGGAGGGAAAAAAATCTCTCTCTCTTTCTGCCTTTTTTTTCCCTTCTTCTTTCCTTGGCCCAGTTCATTATTTTTCTTTCTTGTCACTCAGTGTGATAGGTTGAACAGAAGTGCACAGATGAGCACTGAAAACGGTGTCACAAGGCCTTAATCTAGTCTTTAATGCCTGACTTCAGAGATGTCATTTATCTTCTAACTGCAGCAGGCTTCCACCAACTTTATCTCTAATAATATATTGATGGATTAAAAGGGTCGGGCAGGAGACCGGGCTGGAAAAATTGCTTATTGACATCAAAATACAGTGCCCTCAACCTGATAAACATGGAGGGGCTCGTGTATCTCCCAGAATAGTTGGCGTTGCTATAATTTTTTTTTTCCAGCGTGTTTCTCCCAGGTTCATGGGGTGGTCCAGTAAAATAAACAAACGGAACAAATAAATGGGAAATATGGTTTGTGCATTGAGGCAGCCGAGTGGGAGCCCAGGCGTTGCTGGAATAGTTTCTTAATGACAGCACGAGGCAGGGCTTTTTTATCGCTGAGCACGTTCGGAGGCGACCTGGCAGGGAAAGGCTGCCATTGTTTTAGGGGGTCGGGGCATTTAGGATGTGTGGGGTGAGAGATTGCCAGGCAGCCTGGAAGAGCATTTCGGGAGGCTGCTCCTTTCCCTGTGGTGTGAAAGTCAGGAGCTGCCTGGCAATCTTTATGGCTGAAATTCATCCCTTGCTGCACGGATCGCGTGCAAGGGGAATTAAATGGGGGAGGAGAAGGGAACGCCATGCAGAGCATCAGCAGGAATGCTGCCCCGACCTCCTCCCTCTGCCTGATGGGTACCCAGAGGGGAAGTGAGGGGTAGTTAACCCTTTTTTGGGGGATGACGCAGCCTCTTGCAGATACAGCTGGAGGAAACATCCCCCCTTGCTCCTCAGCCACCACAGGCACTTGGAGTTGATGCTCATTCCTGATTTATCCATCCTTTCTGATTGCCATTGCTCATCTTGGCTTGGGGAGTGCTCCCCCAGCACAAAAATTGGACCTTGGCCGAAAAGCTCTCCAGCACCACACCTGAGGCTCAGCATTCCCACAGCCTCCATAATGGACAGCAGAAAGGTTCTCCACCATGTTCCAGTTGGTTTTACCAATCCTACAGGACTACTGGCAGGAAAACCCTTTCGTTTGCCTCCTGTTAAGGAAGGTTGTTGCAAATAGAGATGACTAAACAGCACGGGTCTTCATACTGAAGGAAGCTCCAACAGTTTAAGTCTGGTTTATGGTAAGGCCAGGCTGAATGGCAAAATCCTGAAGCCTTTCCTTAGAAGACAAAGTTGAGAAAAACACCCTGAGCAGGACATTGCACTTTGGAATGAAGTCCTGGGTCAATTCCAGCTTGACCTTCATCAGGAACTGGAGGGATAGGAAAAGTAGTAATGGGTTCAGTGGGATATTTAGGTCAGATACATGGAAGAAATCCTTTCCTCTGAGGGTGCTAAGGCCCTGGCACAGGTTGCCCAGAAAAGATGTGGCTTCTCCTCCCCTGTAAGTGCCCAAGGCCAGGTTGGACGAGGCTTGGAGCAACCTGGGATAGTCGGAGGTGTCCCTGCCCATGGCAGGGAGGTGGATTGAGATGGGCTTTAAGGTCCCTTCCATCCCACACCATTCCATGATTCTATGATTCCACAACCTGCAGGTGCCCTCCATCCCAACCCATCTGGTCTTCAACAGGGATCACTCAAAAATCCCACCCATTGTGCACTGGGATGGACATATTCCCCTAAACTACTGCACAAGCTTGCTGGGAAGCCCATGAGACAGACAGATGAAGAGATAAACTTTGTCACCAGAGAAAGCATTTCATTTCATTTCCCTGGAAAGAAATTCCATGAAAATCAATCTTCCCACAGAAAATGCTGATTTTTGGCAAAAAGCCTTTTTGTGATCGGGAACTGCTTCAATCCAAAATCATCTGAGCAACTGTGGTTGCACGAAGGGTCACATTTCACTGGGAGGGACTTCGTGTGAAGGCGAGTTTGAGGGAAGTGCTGACCACCACCATTCCCATCCAGGAACCCTAAGAACCACAGAATCATGGAATGATTTGGGTGGGAAGGGACCTTAAAGTTCATCCAGTCTCACCCCCTGCCATGGGCAGGGACACCTTCCACTGTCCCAGGTTGCTCCAGGCCACGTCCAACCTGGCCTTGGACACTTCCAGGGATGGGGAGTCTGCAACCTCCCCCTCTCCCTGTGGGGAGGAATATAATTGCAAAATAAATAAATAGAGATGGAGAATGGGGAAATATCAGCCTGGTGGCCCCAGATAATCAACCAAGCCATGACTCTGGCCAGGAGTGTTGCTCCAGGAGTGACCAGCTGAGCATCCCATGGTCTGGAGTCCCAGTTCCTCAGATGGGAATGACTGGCAGGCACTTGCAGAAGCAGAACACAAGCCCTGCATTATAAGATTGTCTTTCTGAAATTTACCCGCTGAAACGCTGCATTTATCAGCCAAATTTATCAGCTGAAATGCCTCAGACTTCTGGGAAAGCTGCCTCTGGCCGACCACTTGATGGGAAGAACGTCTCCGATTTTTTTGGCATGTGGAACTAAAGCAGCTCAGCCGCTTTCCCCTACACCTGCCAGTCACTCCTGGTTGCATTTTATCTGAGCACCATTTTCTAATTTCACCACTATCACGATCCATTTCTGCAGGAGGTGGCTAAATGACAAACCACGAGGATTGGTACATTTGGAATATAAATTGAATAAATTACCCTAGTTAAAAATAGCCATTTAATACCCATATTCTGTTAAGGAAAGAAAACCAACCTGATTTTTTTGTAAGCACCGTTCTTCACATGTTTCTCAATTTTCAGACTCCCTGGCAAGCAGAGAAAAAAAGCCAAATAAAGTGGTTTTCTTCCTCAGAAATGGAATTCTCAGGAGTTTTTTGCCGGAATTTGTTTCCTTCTCACTAAATTCCCTGGAAGGCTCCACAGTGACATGACCAGCACAGAGTTTGGCCAACACTGCTTGGTTTTAGCATTTTGCTGTTCTCTGAGACATTTCACAAATCAACTTTTTCCTTTCTTCCCTTTGACTGCCCCACATCCCTTCCAGAATTTCCAGCTAATCTCTTGTCATTCCTTATGGAAAGGGAGGAGAGGTAGCATTTCTCATCCCAAAGCCACATTATGGCATTTGCTAGTCCATGAGGAGCCTTGAGCTCCATCCTGCAGCCAGCCCCAGCCCCTCCTCGGACTCTGCCGGGGTTTTGCCACTTCAGTCCCAGGAATGGGATATTAAGGAAGCAACAACTTTAATTCACAGCTCCTTGCTGCCTGCAAACTAAGCCATGGCAGATTCCCACTGGTGTCCATAGCACTGGGATTTTCTCTTTAAGGCTCAACCATTTTCCACTGTTCAATATTGACATATTTTACATGGGAATGATTTCACTGCCGAGTGGAATAATAAACTCGGTGGATGGGTTTTTTTCTCAGGGTAGGTTGTTGAAAATAAAAACCATCCATATCACACTTGGCCATCCTTACCTGTTTTCCTATTATTCTCCAGAAGCAATTGCCCAGGGTTTAAAAGAGCAGTTTTCCAAAGGTGTGGGTGTGCCCAGCTATTTGTGGTGCCACATCCTGGCCCTTCCAATGCGCCTTCTTCCTCAAACTGCTTTTCCCCAGTCAAAACCCTCATTATTTTATAACTTCTCTGCCCCTCTTCTCTCTTCTCTTCTCTTCTCTTCTCTTCTCTTCTCTTCTCTTCTCTTCTCTTCTCTTCTCTTCTCTTCTCTTCTCTTCTCTTCTCTTCCTTTTCTTTTCTCTCCTTGCTAAATACTGCTGGAGCAAAGGAGTTCAGTAGCTCTACCATTTTAGCAACACCATTGATTTTGTCTCCCTCTTCATTTATTAATGGAACTACTTTCTCTCTAGTATTCCCTTTTCCCTGATATAATTGTAAAAGCTCTTTTTATTCCCCTTAAGCCTTTCTGCTCTCTGAGCTGGCCTTATCTTTCCCCTGCAAGCCTTAACTGACTGTATATTCTTGTTTAGTTCTCTTCCCTTTCTCCAGTTTGCACTATAGGTTCTTTCTTTACCTTCCTATCTTTCCCCGGTGCTTTGTTATGCCACATTGGATGCTACTTGTCCTTCCATTTATTTCCACGGGAACTGTGGCGTGTGCCACTCTGTGGGGCTATTCCAGCGTTTCTGGCCTTTTGTCACCCTTCTGGATTTAACTCCCTGGTTCACACCTGGCCACGGAGGCACCAGATCAGGCTGGAAAGGGAAGTCCCACACCTTGTCACCCCAAGATCCCAGATAAATGTGCCCATTTAGGAGGGAAAAAAATCTCTCTCCCAAACCACAAATCCTGTCAAGAGCCAACTCTTGTTTCCGAACCCAAGATCACAGATTTTCCAAGAAGCAAGAGAGGAAGTTCACAGTGAGGTGTTAATTATTAGATCAACCATCTGGAGCAGTCCAGCAGTCTGGATGGATTTTTCCAGGGTCTCTGTGAAACTTCTGAGTGGCATTTTGGGTTATTTGCTTTACTTTTTGATTTATTTGTTCATATTGCTTTGCAATACCACTGGGTGAGACCAAAGTGCTCAGGAGCCACCCTGGTCCTCCAGGTCTCCTGCTTTTTGTGAGTGGAATATCTTCATTCCAAATAGGTAACAGCTTAAAAGGGAAAAATTTGCTGTACTCTTTTTAATGCATCATCGTTTCATCTGGAAGAATCAAAGTGCTGCATTTTTAAAATAAGAAAACCTACTCTCCAATTGCATCAGATTCAGAACACCCTAAAATGAAACCCTTTCCTGAAGTTGTAACAAATTCACACAATTCCTTTGCTACGTTTGACTCTACATTTTTCCATACACGATGCTTTTTTAGCAGCAAGTCCACAGAATAGAGATGGGAATTATCAGAAGAGCAGAAAACAATGCCTCTGAGGAAAGAAGAAGTTGGAGTTGCTCAGCTGGAGGAGAGGTGGGACGTTGCTCTAATCTCCGAGTTCAGAGGAGGCTTATGGCAAGAGAAAGGGATAGCTTTTCTTCCTGGTAGGTGAGATAAGTAGTGAGCTTAAACCACAGCAGGAGAGACTGAGGCTGGGGTCGAGGGGCTGAGGCTCCTGAAACTCAGGGCCAGGCTCTGGGGGAGCAGGTTGTGCCTGCATTGATGGAGGGGTCTTTTCACCCACGTGGAGCAGCACAATCCAGCTGGTGCTGCTGCAAAGGTCATCCCAAGGTCCCTTCCAGCTCCCTTTTCCTCGGATTTCACTGACCACCCTGTCCTAGCAACCCCCAGTCTGGCAGTTAAATGGTTTTTGGGTGCCGCAGTGCTTCTCTAGCACTGTGGGGTTTGGTGGATCCAGGGGAGGAACATCTCAGAAGATCTGCTTGGTATCCAAGTCTCCCCCCGAGCAGAACTGCTGTGCCAGGCACTGTCCCAGTGGGAAGAAATGCTGAGGAGCAGGTTTCTGTAAAAACATTATCAAGAACATGAAAGACCCAGGCACTGAACAGCAGGAGGATCCATGAAGCCAAAAGCTGCCAGGAGCGGCGTTCCAGGCAAACCCTTCCCAGGAGAGCCCTGAGCCCTGGCATGGGGAGAAGAGGAAGGTGGGATCCTTCGGGGAGTTTGGCTCTGCTCCCTTCTCCAAATCTCCCTGCTGTGCACAGAAGTTATGGCATGACTAATGACAGGAATTTAAAGAGAAAGAGATAGAAAGAGATTCCTGAGCTGAGAGAGTCCTGGGAAGGACTGTGGATGTTCTGCAGTGCCACGAGTGCAATTAGACCCACAGAAAGTGGGACTAGAATGGAAAAGTGCTTCCTATGAGACAGGAAAAGGCTAATTATAACCCATTTCTTTGGAATCTATTTTCCAGGCATTAAGTATTTGTAGATTACCAGAAAAGACATTCACCATGGTCTAGGCTGGAGTGACAGCAATGGGAGGCTCTGGCAGAATAGAGCTTGTCCTTTACCCATAGGAAATGTTCCAGGCCAGGAGTTCCATCCAGGAGATTCTGCTGCTAAGGAAGAGCTGAGCAGGTCCAAATGTCATCAGGCCTGGAACAGGTATCCATACAGTCACACTGGGATGCCCAAGGACATCAAAATGTAGAGTATGACCATGTTGGTCACACCATTCAACAAAGCCAACCAGGCTGGATGCACAAAAAGATCTGGTCTTTGTAACTTTTCTAACAACTCTTTCATTAGTCCAAGCACACCCTTCAAACTCCTCTTTCCAGCATTTTGGAAACCCTCTTCCAAGAGGGAAGATATATTGGGAAGAAATCCTTCCCTGTGAGGGTGGGCAGGCCCTGGCACAGGTTGCCCAGAGAAGCTGTGGCTGCCCCTGGATCTCTGGAAGTGTCCAAGGCCAGGTTGGACGGGGCTTGGAGCACCCTGGAATAGTGGAAGGTGTCCGTGCCCATGGCAGAAGATGATCTTTAAGGTTCCTTCCAAATCAGGCAATTCCATGACTCTGTGATTTACCACCAAACTTCTCAAAGCTTTCAGCTTCCACAGCTGAACATCTTCTTTCCTGGCTCTTCCATGTCATCCAAGAACACATCATGAGTGTATTTCCACACTTTTGACCACTACATCAAATAACCCCTTCCTTCCTCCGTCCCTCTCCAGAGCAACTGGGAGATTTGTCTTACTGGTTTTGCCAGGAGCCATTCCCAAAGCCTCAACACTTTAAAGTCTGGAGCACACCCACCCCACCAGCCCCAGCATTCCCATGGTGTAATTGTGGCAAGTCTTTAAGCATTTTAAGGAGGGGGTGATGGAGAAAGGAGGTCCGTGTTTGCAGTAAAAAAGGGAACAATAATTCCTTTGGCAGTTTGATGTTAAAAAAAACCAGAGGCTTGTAAGCTGCTCTGAAGCTTGAATGTCAGAAGTAGACCCTGGGGACGTGGATTAGAGGGCACAATGAAGGTGAGGCTGTGAAATGAGCATCACAAATCTTTGGGCGATTGTTAATAAGAACACAGGAATGCAAATCTCCGAGAGCTGGTGAGCCACCAGCCTTTGTGCCTACAAATCCACGTGTGACTCCGAGCAAATGATGGGAGAGGTGCACCAGGATGAGAAAAGGCACATGGCTGGTGATGTTTGTCCCAGCACAGAGGCCTCAGCTCCTGCTGGTGGACAGCAAGAGGTCCCTCACAGGAGCAAGCCCAGGGTCTCTTCATGTACAAATCTAAGTTTGGCTCAGTCCGTGAATATCCTCTTTGGAAGCACTTGGCCACCACATGTAGCTCCACTGAGAGATTCCTTTGCATGTGACAACAAGCAATTTGCATGTAATTTAATTAACCCTTACTGCAACTACAAATAACAGATTTGATTGTCTCCTTCCTCTGCTTTTTACTTGCTTTTGCATGGGAATCCATCCCCAGCTCTTTATGGAGCTGAGTTGGTGCTAGAGGAGAAAGCCGAGCTGAAAGTCACACACAGGTTCCTCCCGCAGTGAGGGTTTTCTTCTTCCTGACCACAATTTGTGTTGCTCTGTTGTTTTGGGTTTCCAGGCTGCAAAATGAGCTCTGATTCCATCCTGCTCCGAGCTCTGTGCTGTGTGTGAGGACAATGACTCGCTGCAGACATCCCTTGCATGAGCGTAAGCTCTGATGAAAATGGTTCGTCAGCTCCACCTAATGAGACAGACAAACACTTCCATAACAAGCTTTGAGTCCTCTCCTGAATGGCACAACCTTTGGATTGTTGAGGACTCAGTGGGGAAAAAGTCTCTCCTCAGGCTTGGACTATGCTCAGAACAACCCTGAGATGGAATCTGCAGACACCTTCCCAACCAGCACTTGGTCCTCACTCAGGACCTTCTGCTTCTGCTCAGATGTTGCCATTGGGCCTTCTCCTCTCTCTGAATGCAAATCAAATCTGTAGATACTGAACACCTGATCTCCTCCAGCATTTTGGGAAGGACGGGGAATACCATTCCAGTCTCCTAAAACTCTGCCTTTTAAGCTGCTGCAGATTTGGCCCAACCCAAGTTTGCCCTTGAGAAATGCTCTTAGCGAAGGCAGTCAGGCCAAGGAGGGCATTCCCAACAGATTGAGGGCAGAACCCAACCTTTGGTGGATGCACCTCAAATCCGTATCCCTCCAGGAACCCCCAACCAGCAGCAAGGAGAAAATGTGCCACACCAAAGTCAGCACTGGGTGGGTTTCATGTTATGCCTCCAGGCAGAGGAGCCAGTACAGCCTTCCATGGGTTCATCCCTCCTTCTTTCTCTTCAGAATCCTTTATGTTTTTTCCCCCCTTTCTCATTCTGTCTTTGCTTGAATTTCAAGGTTAAAAAAAGTCAGGATACAATAGTAAATATGTAAGATTAGCTCCTAAAATATGTTAGCAAGTGAAAGCGAAAGAAAGCCAAATGAATTTAAAAAAGGCTTTCTTGAAGCTTAGAACAGAGACAGTTCTTTTGATCCTTTATCACACCATAACAAAAAAAGCACCGAGCAAGATCCATATATATAATATACATATAATATATATATTTATACACCCCGTGTGCTGGGCTGTGAGTGTGTGTGTGTGTGCATGTGTGCGTGTATGTGTGTATTTTAATTCACACAGGCTTTCCTTTCTTTAAAATGCTGCAAGAAGCTTTTTTTCTGCAGATTTCTTTTTCTTTCTTTTTTTTGATATTTCAAAGCTGGCAGTTCAGTAAATGGCTGGAACTGCCACATCTCTGTTCTTGCTAAAGAAATCAATGCTAATCCTATTACTGGCAGTTATCACCTATCCCAGAAACCGCGGCTAAAAGAAAAAAAACCACTGAGATGTCAAAGTAGGAAAAAAGCATGGGGGAAGGGGAGAAAGCGCCCTTCATTCACTTTCAAACAGTGATTGTTTTCTTATTTTTGATCATTTTTTCCTGTTAAGAGAGAAACTAAACCACAAGAAAAAAAAAAAAAAAAAGAGGGGGGAGGGATGGAAAAAAATAAAGAACAAATCCATGCTCAAATAACATTAAGGGCCTGATTTAAACCCACACACCCGCACAGAAACCCAGGCACGGCTCAGAGCGGAGCCTCACGGTGCCGTGCTGAGGTGGGGATGGGGGTCCTGGGGTCCCATCCCCCCAGATCCTCTGCCTTGCCAGCCCTACGGGGCTGCCTACAGATCCCAAAGGATTGTTTGGGGCCACTTGTCGACACGGGGGGAGGAGAGGGTGTCAGCCCCTTTCTGGGTGTGCTCCAGATGTGGAGACGCCCCCAAAGCACCCAGGGAGGCAGGAATCTCTGGGTGCTGACTGGTTTCTGTGCTGGCTCTGCCTGCTGCAGCCAGCTGGGATGTGGCCAGACTCCCCTGCCTGCTCCAGATGTGGGCAGATGTCCCCATCCCCTGGTGCCATTTGGGTGTCTGACCCTCACATCTGCAGTCCCAGGGCTGAGGATCTCAAAGGGCCCAGGTAGGTCAGTGCAGGTCATGCTTCATCATCCATGTGGGATCCTGGATCCCCCAAATTATTTTAACATGCTTCCATCTTTGCTTCCCTTCCCATGTACTCCTACAGAGGGTCACAGAATGGTGAGTGATGGGAGGGACCTTAAAGCCCATCCAGTGCCACCCCCTGCCATGGGCAGGGACACCTTCCACTGTCCCAGGGTGCTCCAAGCCCCGTCCAACCTGGCCTTGGACACTGCCAGGGATCCAGGGGCAACCACAGCTTCTCTGGGCAACCTGTGCCAGGGCCTGCCCACCCTCACAGGAGAGGATTTCTCCCCAGTATCCAGTCCAACCCTACTGTCTGTCAGTCTGAAGCCATCCCGCTTGTCCTGTCACTCCAGTTCCTGATGAACCTCATCCTCCTCACTCCTTGATCCTCATCACTCCTTGAGCATCCTCAGGGTACAGCTTACCTGGGATTTCAAGGTCCCGGTTGTGGTTGTGATCAGAGGATGTTGAAAAGATGGAGCTCCTGAGGTCACCTCCCTCCGTGAAGGTCCTGTCCTGCCTTTCCTGCCTGGCCCACTTCATTCCCCAGGAGTCTGGGAGGATCAGACATCCCAGTTGAGTCTGTGTTACTCTAAAATCCAGGAGCAGCAGCAGTTTGGAACTTGTGCTTTGGGAAGAGGCACTCAGCTCTTCTCCATCAGACCACGGCGTCCTCCTCCCTGCCAGAAGTGAGATGTTGGTCCTCAGTCATACCGAGGACAGGGTGGCAGCACCTGGTACCAAGCAAGAGAGTAGTGCCAACCCAAAACAACAGCCAAGAAAGAAATAAAACTCAACCTGGATCGAGGGTTTGGACAACAGGAGCCGTGTCCTTGCAGCCACAAATCAATGCTTTCCTGGCACCACGGGAAACATTTCCATAGCCCACCACTCCCACCACCCACACCACCATGGGCATCCCTTTCGAACTCTGGCTTTTATCCAAAATCCCAGTTTATCCTGGGCACTGGTTCACTGGCCAACAAGCCACAGGAGCCCACTGGGGTTATTTTTCTCCATCTTGTAACTCTAAGGCAGAGCCAGAACCAATTTAGGCCTTTAAGAATACCTGGAACTTGTGAGAAATGAGTTTGTAAAAGCTCAGCAAAGGAAGGACGAGCCTCTAAGGGCCATGGCAGAAAGAGGGCAAACCCATACACTTCATTTTTGGTGTTGCTTGGAACCAGCAAAGCTGAACAAAGAAAGGAAAAGTGTCAGAGAGGAGAAAGGTGTTTGACTCGGGTGTTTTGCACATCCTGGGCAGGCTTGTTCTCATCCCCCTGCCCAGGAGACACCACCACGGCCACCTCTGATGGTCCAACCAGGCATCTGCAGCTTCCCTCGTGGCAAACCCTGCATACTGCAAGTATACTGTTTGTTTATTTTTGGAGTGCTAAAGGGAAATTATTGCTGGCCAATCCCAAAATAAATTAGTCCTACTTTGACTCAAACCCATCCCTTTGCTTCCAGTTTGCTGCAGGATCTCTTCATGGGTTTCGTGCAGCTGAAGTCATTATTAACAAAGAAGATTCTTTGATGTGGGTGGGGAGAAGATGTTGCCAGTAAGTCAAAATATCATTAAAATAAATTAGGAGTATCAAACTCTTTTTTGTGGGTATTTTTTGTATGACAGAATACGGTGCTGAAACCAAATCAAGAGTGATGGAAAACTGAGGCCCAAGTGGGAACAGACCCACGGTCTCTGTTTCATTCCCTGCACCCTGAGAATCAGAAGAAAATTAAAAATAAAGAGGTTTTTATTCACTAAGAAAAGGGTTTTCTCTGTGCTGGTGGACACAGTTGGGTGAGCCCCGTCTGGTCCACTCTCCTGAGCTTCTCCACCAGCAGGAGGGCAGTGGAGAATCATGGAATCATGGAACAGTTTGGCTTGGAAGGGATCTTCAAGACCATCTTGTTTCACCCTTCCACTAGCCCAGGCTGCTCCAAGGCCCATCCAACCCGGAACACTTCCAGGGATGGGGCAGCCTCAGGTCCTCTGGACAAGCTGTTCCAGAGGACCTGGGGGTCACCATGGGTGGCTCAAGTTACGGGGGATGAATCCCACCCATAGGACTTCCCTTCTTAAAAGAACTTTAAATAAAATTCATTCTTTAGGGCTTTTTTCTGAGTGGGCTTTTTGGCCTTGTTTTCCGTCTTTAAAATAAATTCCAGAAGATCTGACTGGGAGTATTGAAGGAAATCAGCTACAACACCAGAGAAGGAGTGCCTGCGTAATTAGAGGCATAATTCACTATTTATACAGCATCAGCTCTCTCCCAGTATCAATATTTGACCATTCCCTTCAGAACTATGGGGGTTTTATCCACTTTTGTAGCTCAATCAATAGCAAGATGTCTCTGCTGCAAGCACTGACTGTGAAAGGCATAAAGAACCTCCTAATTAGGCTGCTAACGAGGGACAGAAAACAAAGTTGTGTGTCCACGTGGGCCGCTTTCCGTGTGCCCCAGTCCCGTGGGACGGGGCCAGGTCGTCCCTGGGGGCCCCGAGGAGGACACCCATCTCCAATGCAACGGGATGGATGCAATGGGATGGATACAGAGCCTTCAGCAAGGGGGTTTGGAGAGAAACCTGGATGGTTTTAAACAGGAATTGCCCTTTTGCTGGGACACCTCTGAGCTGCAAACAGCCCTCTTGGGGATTTGTATGTTGCAAATTCGTGCAGAATTTTTGCTTGATATAGGAACCTGGGGAGTTAGCAGTAGGGGTATTTGCTGGGGGTATTTGCTTCCAAGCTCATTCCCAGTGGATCCCATGTCCTACCAGTGAGCAGATGCAAGTGACAGAAGCCAGCAGTGCTCCAGGGATGGGTGGTCACTGCCCCCCGCAGCATCACCCCATGGGTGGGGGGTCCCTCACTGATTAACACAACCTCACCTTGCCAACAGGTGGCAAAACCAGCCCCTATTTCCCTCAGATCTCGGGATCTTCCACCCCAGAGGGCTGTGCACACAGCAGAGAGGGGCTGGCCAGCTGAGCAGGGACTTGGAGGCAGCTCACTGGATGGATGGATGGATGGATGGATGGATGGATGGATGGATGGATGGATGGAGGGATGGAGGGATGGATGGATGGATGGATGGATGGATGGATGGATGGATGGATGGATGGATGGATGGGTGGATGGAGGGATGGATGGAGGGATGGATGGAGGGATGGATGGGTGGATGGACAGCTGGATGGAGGGATGGATGGATGGATGGATGGATGGATGGATGGATGGATGGATGGCTAGATGGATGGCTAGATGGATGGATGGATGGAGGGACGGATGGATGGATGGATGGCTGGATGGATAGATGGATGGAGGGATGGATGGAGGGATGGAAGGAGGGATGGATGGATGGAGGGATGGCTGGATGGATGGATGGATGGCTGGATGGCTGGATGGATGGATGGATGGATGGAGGGATGGATGGAGGGATGGAGGGATGGCTGGATGGATGGATGGATGGATGGAGGGATGGATGGAGGGATGGAGGGATGGATGGCTAGATGGAGGGATGGCTGGATGGAGGGATGGCTGGATGGATGGAGGGATGGATGGCTGGATGGATGGATGGATGGCTGGATGGATGGAGGGATGGATGGCTGGATGGATGGCTGGATGGAGGGATGGATGGATGGCTGGATGAGGAGAAGTCCTCTAGGGATATGGGGACCATTGCTGGGAGTACAACAGCCAACCTGGGAAAACCAACATCTTGCAACAAAAAGGGAAAATCTTTCCCCCCACATTCCCAGCAATCAAACAACACAAAGCCCGGAGGAGCAGAGCTCGTGCTGGCCCGGCAGCCTGGTCCCAGCGCCCTGCTGGGATGCGCTCAGCACAATCACCTGGATCCTGTGTCCTTCCCGGTGCCTCTCCCTGGGTGGTTTCCTGCGTCCCACTCCAACGCCACCCCCAGTTCCACCCTTGCCCGTCTGAGCAGTGAATCCAACGGGGGAGAGGCAGCCCCTGCTCTCCAGAGCAGCACATTCCCGAGTCCCGCTCCCTGCCCACCCCCTTCTTTCCCTTCCAGCCAGACTCCTGTCGAGTTGTTAATGTCTGCTGATTAAACAAGCCTTGAATTTGAATCGGGAGCAATAAAGAGAGAGAGAGAGAGGTACACGGCCGTCCGCGCACGGAGCGGGCGCCCCGCGGGCAGCAATCAACGGGAGCAGGGGATGTGCCAGTCCGCCGGGAGATGCTCCAGCCGCGCTGCCTGCTCCCAGGATTTGGGGAGGGGGGGACCGTGGGGTGGTTTGGGGGGTTACGAACAGAATGCAATGCTCAGAAACCCGAGAAAGTCTTGTTTTCCCACTGGAGGTGTCTCATGGGGGGCAGCCCCCCGGCGCAAAGGAGCAGCTCTTCAAGGAGCAGCTCCCCCTTGCAAAAATTGGGATTTCTGATACGTCCTGTGCACAAAGGGCACGGTGAAACAGGGTGGGGTGGGGCTGAAGGATTTCCACAATACGGAAGGGAATCATGGAGTCATGGAATTACTGAACCACGGGATGGTTTGGGTTGGAAGGGACATTAAAGCTCCTCTCGTTCCAACCCTGAACATGCAAATTGAGCAGGGATCGACCATAGGGAAAGAGGGAGGGGTGCAGATCTTCCCAAATCATCCTCAGCTCCCTAACTGTGCCTACAAATACAGCAGGGAGGAGGAAACAGCTGATGCCAGGCCCAGGAGGGGATTTCTGGGGATGCTCCCAGGCATCTCCTCCCTTCCGAGCCGAGCGCAGCCCAGCCCGGGCGCTGCTCAGAGCTGGGAGCCTGCAGCCACCCAGGGAACTTCTTCCCTTCCACCCCAGACAGTTTTGGTGAGCAAACTGCCATTTCTGCGAGATCTGGAGATGTTTTCCCTGCCAGCAACAACGACAAGCTGCTAAATGGTGTCAGCGACTCCCCGTCTGAGTCCCGGTTAAAATAAACCATCTTTTTCACGCCAGTGGCGTTTTGCCACATCATCAGCGCCAGGCTGGCTCCACTCAGGGATAGACGTCCCTTTAATTATATAAATCAAAATAAATAAAATATCACGCCCTCGGGCTCGTTGCAGTGTTGTGCCTGATAGGAAAGCACTGGGAGGCAGAGTGGGTTTGGGGAAAAGGCAGCTCCTTGTGCTCCACAGCTGAGGGGAGGAAGGAGAAGCTGAATGATCAAACCCACGTCTGGAAGTCGGGAGGGAATCGGGAGCAGCTGAAAGAGTCCATAGCCGGGAAATAAATTGTCTCAGCTCAAAAAACCCCCCACAAGCAAATAGTTGGGAAATCATAGACTATGCTGAGTTGGAAGGGACCCAAAAGGAGCATGAAGTCCAACTCCTGTCCTGCACAGGACACCCCAAGGATCCCACTGGGTTCCAAGGTAGGAACGACTGGAAAACACCTGACAGCTGCTGCTGCAAGGGAGGGAGACAGCCCAAATATCCACACCCCTGCATGGGGCTGGCAGGAAAAACTGTTAACCTCAAAATTAAAACGAAAAATAAATTATTGTATCTTTTTTTAAAAAAAAATCTCTCTTTAGCTGCTGGTTTCTTTCCTGCAGCCACGTCCTCAGGGCTGGGTTTTCTCTTTCTTTACCTTATAGATTTTGGGAAGTTCGAGCTGGATCTCTCCATTCAGTTCATTTTACAACTAATCCATCCAAACCACATGGAAAATGGTTCTTGCACTGGTCACCCCAGTGGTCACCTGGAAAGGAGAGCTGCTGGGCCAGACTTTCACTGAAACGTGGCTGCTTTGGTTTCCTTGCTATCGCTGGCAAAAGTTAATTTATTCAAACCAAAATCTCCCAGTCTGGGAGAAGGAGAGGAAGAGGCTGGAACTGTACGAGCTTTTCCTTTAGGTTATTTTTTTGACCTCACAGACCTCCAGAGCCTCATGAATCCTCTTTAAAAGCCAATAAAACCACGACTGATTGGGAAAAGAATTTTTAAAGCCAGGCTCAAATTATTTTTTGTTATTTTATAAAACTCAAGTGAGACACGACAGGGATGAACCTTTTCAGAATTACCTTGGGGAAATATTTTGCCTTTTTTGAAGGCAGAGAGCAGCTCAGCAAAGCCACCAGTTAGTTCTTGATCTCCTTAAGACCTGAAGCAAAGACTGGAGGTACAACCAGAGGATATTGATGAGGTCAGCTGCAAACTCTTGGCCCAAAAGTGGGGGATCACTGGGGCAGAAAGGTGGAGGGAGGGACCAGCCCATCAGGTGGTCACGGTGGTTTTGTCAGGCTCTGACACCTCTGGGCCTACAAGCAGGTGAAACCTTGATCACTGGTGCATAATTACCTTATCTCTGATCTTAATTTCAAATATTTCTCCATGAAATGTTGTCTGTTTCCATTCCCACTCCTAAAAATTTCATATCAGCAAATGGCATAATGTCATATTTATATTAATTGGATATTCTGGGTTTACTGCTCGCTCCATTGGCAGGGGGGAGGGTTAGAAACCACGTAATATACAATCTAAAATATAAAATCCATGTTTGTGCACAGGGTATAATTTAATGCATGAGATACAGAAGATCTTCCAGCAGAGAGTGTTTTAAACAACAGCATTTTAGCCTCTGAAGCACGACGGCAGGGGAAACATTTTCCATGCTCAGTTTCTGTGCTATTGGAACATTTGTTTTTTATTCTGAATATTTCAGCACATCTATTTACCTGGCACTATATTTAGTACCACAGTACCAAGATGGCATATATAAAGATTCAATTGCAATTCCCATCTGATGTCCCTTCCCTCTCCTTTTTACCCCCTTTTTTATGTCCGCACTCTGAATTCAGCACAAAGTTGGTGTGTTTAATTTAAAAAGAAGTAAAACGCGCCAGGAGACGCCTCAGACCACTGCAAATCACCTACTTTATAGAGGCAGTAAAATTGTGTATCGGATTAAAAGTGATGCTGATCTGAAATTTATGATAACTTTTAATGGCATTATAATTTTTTTTCCCTGTGCGCTCCATCACCGGATCGTTTGGATGCACAGTGCAGCAAGATGAAATTTGTAAGGAAAGAACATTACCCAGGCGAGCTCCGAGAGGGGGGAGGCTCTGGAATAATGCAGGAGCCTCTCCTCGGCACGTGGAGGACGCTCTGTGGGGCTGGGTGTGGGGCCTGTGGACGAAGGTGGGAGGGAAACATCACCCCAGCTAAAGGTTATTTAGGAGGAGGACACTGGGACAAATCCATCCCGGAGCTTGCAAAGGTCTGGTGTTGGTTTTGTCTCTGCCCGTGTGAATCAAGGCTTGTTTCCCTCTGCTGGGGAAATCAAGGCTGAGGGATGTGGATCTGCCCTGAGACCACAGGGATCCTGCATTTGGCACAGCTCCACCCTTCTGAGGACACCTCCAACCAGCACCCAGCACCAGCACAGCTTTGGTGGAGAGAGATCCCCCTGAGCCTCCTTTGCTCCAGGCTGAGCCCCTTTCCCAGCTCCCTCAGCCGCTGCTGGTGCTCCAGCCCCTTCCCCAGCCCCATTCCCTTCCCTGGACCCGCTCCTGGAGCCACACACTGAAGGATTAGGGAAAGCTCAGACCATGATATCGTTACCTCAGTACCTCCTACTTGCCCAGCCAAGGAAATAAAGCACTACAGTAGTGTAATTAAACCCTCTGTCACAATCTTACACACAAGCAATCCCAAAATCTGTCCTTCCCGGACCTCAGCTTTGCAAAGCAACATTGTCCAACAGAAACATGGAGAGTAATGTATCACTCCTGTGAAATGAGCCTACATTACTAAAGCAGCGAGCACATGCGTGGAAAGAGTGAATTCATTTATTAACAGCCACAGGAAACTGAATCCCACTATTTCAATCTAAAAATTACTTGTGCCAGAGCAAACCCACCTGGAGCTTGGAATTCTTCAGAGGTATCTCTGCATTCAAGGAACCAAATAGCACCGTGATGGCTTCAGGGAGCTGGGAAAAGCTGCTGGCAAAGCCAGCAGATGCTGGAGGACAGGTTGTTCCAAGCAGACACCTGGCAAGAAGTAGAGGAGCTCATTGGGGTGAATCTGTGCCATCCAGGAGGTGAAAGAACAGGAACTACAACTCCCATGAAGAAGGGGAAATTGTGTTGATACAAGGTGTGTGAAACCGGATGTCAGCTCAAAACCTCCTTAGGAATAGCACGGAGAGAACCCTGAATTATTTATCCACTGGCCACTCGCTCTGTAGAACATAAAGGAGAAAAAACAGTGGGTTTTCCAAGCCACGTCCCCAAGGACAGAGGGGATTCTGTCCCAGGGCACCGCCTCACCTTCCAGTGTGTTAACAGAGATGGGGGTCTGGGAGCAAACACAAGGACAGGTAACACAGCAGCTCTTTTGGAGAGGCTTTACTGCCTTCACTTGCAATGGGGCTCTTTTGCAAGATGAATTTGCGAAAAATAGGGAATTGCGTTGTCCACCTGGGCTCTGAACCGGTGTGTCCCCCACTGAAGGGATTTTGGGAACCACTCAGCCTCATTCTCGTGGATACCTGCTTCAATTACCATCCATGCAAAGTTTTGTAGTTTTGTAGTTTCCACTCTCCCCCTCCTTCTCTGCTTCATTTTCATCCTCTCCCCCTGCAAACGCCGTGATCCTGCTCCACAATAAAATACAACTGCTGTAAGTGATTGTTTTGCTATATTATGTGAAGTCAAAAACCTTTTGAATCGTATTTTGCAGTGAACCTGCCTTTGAATCCCCACGTTTTATCATTCCACAGCAACACATATAATTTCAAACAAACAAGCGAACAAACCCGATGAAAATGGCCTGAATCTCTTATCAGTCAGTTTTACACTGGCGTAACTCCATAAACTTCAGTGGAATTAATCTTGATTTACACTGTTGGGAGAGCAGGCACAGGCACTGTAAATAGCTGTACACCAGTGCACGACGCTTAAAAGCAGGCACACCAGAAATGCCTGGCAGGAGATGAGGATGAAGGCATAAAAAAGAAGCTTTCCCAGTGGTGCTAATCCATGGGCACAAGGATAAATCCCAAGGACAACAATGGAGAGGTTGTGGCACCCAGGGACCACAGTCCACGATGTGGAGAGACCCCGTTTATCGCACTGGTGGTGGCACCAGGTTGTGCCAGATGGGCACACAGCTCTCTGGGGACGTTGCTGCTGAGGTGGGACAGACTGTGGGTTTCACACAGAGGAGAGGTTGGCTGGAGGGTGTGGGGAGGACCCCAGGTCTGTGTGTGCTCCATGGTCATGGCTGGAGTGGATTCTGCCGTGGATGTCGCGATGTGGCACCAGCAGAGCTTCGGGCTGCCTTCACGCTGAAGCCACTGGGAATGGGGCACCTCAAGCTGGTTTGGAGGTTCCAGCATTCCCAGAGAAGTGTGGGCTTCCACAGTTCCCAGGAATGCTGAGGGGATGTGCCCACCTGCAAGTCATCCCTTGGGACAGGTAACCTGTCCTCTCAACCACCTCATGGGAAACAGCACCAGGAGACACTTCCAAAAAAGTCCCTCAGGTGATCGAGGCATGAGGTCAGATTTGCTACCAGCTGTTTCCTCCAGAGAGAGAGGATATGGCTGCCCTAAACCAGGGATCAATCCCTCGGGGAGCAGCGTCATCCTCTGCCAGAGCTCCTGACCAGCCACTGGGGGTGGCAGCCAGTGCATTCCCTGCATGAATTATCCTTGACAGATCCATTTAGATTTAAATTCTGAAACCCAAACGGATTCTGTCTCTTCCCTGCTAATTGCCAGGGCAGGAGTTGGGGTGTGAGGCATCCTACCCAAGTCACTTCTCCCACCTGTGGTGGACACAACCAATGGGCTTTGCTATTCCAGCTATTTTCAAGCTCCTTTACTCCAAACCATGGCAGAATATGGATAACAAGACACCATTTAATTTTTCTCAGGGATACCGTTATTAATTTTCACTGAGGTTGCACTAGTTAGGACTTCAGGAGAGGTCAGAAGGCAGAGAAGAGCACACAACAAGGAAGAGGTGGGATCTGCCACAAAAAAGACAACGTGCATCCCAATGCCCTCCCAATCATTGCAATTACTGTGCTCCAGACACCTGTCTTGGAAAACAATCCAGCAAAGAGGCCAACGTGGAGCGATGCCTGGGCTGGGTTGGATCCTCAGCCCCATGATGGGTCCCTGAGTGAGGCAGCACAGCGAAGCTGGCACCAGGGACATGCCCAAGGGGGTGTCTGGTCACGGAGCACCTAGGCTTGCTGGATGCAAGCTGAGCCTGGAGCTGGTCATGGAGCATTGTGGCGCTTGCAGGGGAGCCCGTGAGGGGCTGTGCCAGGCAGGCAGGGGTCCAAAGGTGCCCAAAAAGGTTATTTTACTGATCCAAGTGTCTCTCACCCCAGTGACACGTGATAGAGTAAATGAGAAGGAGGGGGACCTTGCAGCATAGGGGACGCCTGCACCCGCCCCTTGATACTTTTCGTTTGACTCATTGTAATGTCAGCACATCTCTGGGTGCTCCATCATCCTCCCATCCTAACCTGTACAACATTTTGCACGTTTTCCAAAACCAAATCTTGGATTAAGCATTAAAAGCTGCACCTATTGATTAAAGTTTCAAGTGCTGCCACAGCATGGGAGGGAAAGCCCCAGGTTCCCGTACCCCTCCTGGGATGCACCGCAGCATCCCAGCTTGGCAGCCAGGCTCCACCCAACCCCAGGAGGATCAAAGGTGGTTAAGTAGCAGCCCAGACTTTATCCAATTGCTCTTATCAGTCTTCATAACACAGAGAAAACAACTCGACCATCTCTTGTGGGAAATAAATTGAGTTCTCCTCTGTATTAGCCCAATTGATGAGGCCCTGGTGAAGAGCTCCCAGAAGCAATTAAAGAGAGTGCTGTAGATCCACCTGTACCTGGATAACATTCTTGCTCTCCCCTTCTCCCTGGGTCCCTATCGCCCACTGGAATCAACACAAGGTGCATTAGAGATGATGCTTCATAAAGAAAAGCTGCTCTTCAGGCTGAGACAGCCTTGATCCAATTGCACTTCAATTAGCAGAGTGCAGGTCACAGGGACTCCTGGCCAAGCTGCAGCTGCAGAGATTTAGACAGAAGGATGCCTTGGAGTCCGGAAAGAGGATTCAGGGTGGAGCTTGCTCTATTTTCACATCCTCCACTTCCCATTTTGGCCACTTCCCAGTTGCCCTGCCAAGACCACTGGGCCCAGGCTGCCTGGAAAGCCCAGGTAATGTATTTCCAGATCTGTCAGAGCACACACCAGTTTTTCAATCAGTGACATCCAAGGCTTAACCTCATTTAAATATTCTCTCAGCAAAGGTCAAAACTTATCTGACTGCGGAGACCCCCCACTCTTACACCTGGAAAGGAAACATTTTGCTGTTAATGAATTCTTTCAGATGAAACCAGCAAAAATGTCAATGTAACAAATTAGACCCACATTGATTATTGGCTTAAAAAAAAAGTTAATGGTTGTGATCTGGGGAAGGGGGTTAGGCAGGTCTTTAAAGTGATGCACACATGCAATGCTTCATGTTCATGCAGGCTCTGGATGTGGCGTTTTAATTGAAAAAATGTGGTTAGGAATTCTCCATGTCTCATTCCTCTTTGCTCCTCGTGTTCCCCGCTGTGGAGGCAGCTGAAAGGTACCACCACCACTGTAAGCAAAGCTCTGCAGAAGCCATTTGTTTCCTGCTGTCTCCATGGGAAAAGGGCCACTGCCCACCACTGTGTTTGGGAAGCATCCAGGGGCCAAGGAGCCACATTTCATGGAGCAGCAAATGCTGCCAATGGAGCAGCTGACAGCCCAGTCTCAGGGGAAAAAGGCTTCACTCAGCTACAACGGGACCCAGGAGTAATTGAATGGTACCAGAGATTTCCAGAAGCTACCGATGGCCCAACACTATGGAGGCAAAGGTCCTGCAGAGACACAAGTCTGAGGAAACTACAGCAGGAGATGCCCCATCCCTGGAGGTGTTCAAGGGCAGGTTGGATTTGGAGCAACCTGGGCTAGTGGAAGGTGTCCCTGCCCATGGCAGGGCAGGAACTGGATGAGATTTAAGGTCCCTTCCAACCCAAACCATCCTGAGACTCCATGACCTGCCAGCAGTACAGATGTATTGAAATTATATAATGCAATTCCAGGCTGAAACTCCTCTGCCACCACCAAATTGGATGAAGAGCATCCCCTTCTCCCCCCTCTTTCCTGGCTCGAAATGTGACTTTTCCCACGCACAAAACACCATCAGTCAGGAGGGTGTGGCAGCAGAGAGGACCAGCAAAACCAGAGGATTTACATTTGGTGCTGGGGAAGGGACTGAGGCAGGATCCAAAGGGCAATTTCAGCAGCACACAATGAAGAGCAACCCAAGGCAACAGCAGTGACATGTGAGGACTCTGTAAAACCACGGTGTGGTCACTGTGAGGAGCTGGCTGAAATTGCACATATTTTTAATCAAAAATCCAGATTGTAGATTAAACTTTAGAAAGAAATCACGCAGCAGTATTTAATTAATGAAGGCTTTAAGTGACCTAGATGAAAATACTCCAACGATAACTCCTTGGCTGGCTTAAGTCAGTTTGCACTGATGATACATATTATATTTCCTGTCCACCGAAATAATCACCATTAATTCCCTGCCTGGAAAAGTCACTTTGCCCTCGTAAAGCATGTTTAGAGCAGCTCTGGAAATGAAGAGTGCGTTTAAGAGTCATGCAGTGATAGTTTGATTGCAGCCTGGGGTTGACTGAGGCCGTGCGGAAGGGTTGTGACCCCAAAGCAGGTGTGTGCCAAGCCCAGCACCCCGTACAATAAACCACGGTGTGAGTGCAGAAAATACATCCACATCCCAAAGCCTGGGTTTTTACCTGACTTTTAATAAGCTAAAGCATTTGCTTCCTTTGACAGCAACAGGAGAAAACAACAAAAATTCCTCCTCTCCATTCCAGACCCCTCTGAAAAGGAGCATGACTACAGGCAAGTTTAACTGCAGCAGGCATGTCCTAGGGTAACAAGGATGTGATGAAACACACGCTTTACAACTGAGTTTAAAAAAAAAAGGGAAAGAAAAGCTACGTTCAATGGCAGAAAAAATTGATTTAACCACATAAAATATTACAAGCAAAAATCAGAGGTTAGAAGTAGAGTTGAAATGCGAACCATTACCTCCATTATCCAAAACAGGCTGTTTATTTACAGCTCGAAACTGTAGAAATGACTTGGCTTAATCGTAATTAAAACCTTTTGGTATCTTTAGAGCAGCAGAAGTGTTGCACGCAAAGGTAGCAGGGCCGTGAGGCGGAGGAGATGCTCAGGCGCACAACAAGGACATCTCGGGCTGCAAGGAGAACAAAACAAAAGCCTGACGAACACGATATTAGGCCGAGAACAATTCCGACTGTGGCAAGACAAGAGGCTCTGTAATTGAATTTACAAAAGGCCATGCAGCAAAACTAAAGCTAAACTACTTGTAACATCCATTAGCTGAGAGAGGCATTCCGAGGCAGCAAGGATCATCTGCAGGGAGAGGCACAAGAGGCTGCCGAGCTCCCTGCCACTCCAGGAGTCAGGAATCCCACAGCTCCCACCATGTCCTCCGGGCTGTGCTGCCCACCTGTGAATGGGCAGAAGGCTGGGCCTTTTCCTGGGCTTTTGCTGGGTGGTGTTGACTCACACAATGCTCATCCAACTTCCTCTGCTGAGATGGGATGGATAAGGACATGGAGATGTTGGAGAGATTCCAGAGCAGGCTCCAAGGGCGTGAGCCCCTCTGCTCTGGAAACAGGCTGGGCAAGCTGAGGGTGCTCAGCCTGGAGAGGAGAAGGCTCCAGGGAGAACTTAGAGCCCCTTACAGTGCTTAAAGGGGCTCCAGGAGAGCTGGAGAGGGACTTTGGATAACGGATGGAGGGACAGGACAAGGGGGAATGGCTTCCCACTGCCAGAGGACAGGGATAGATGGGATATTGGGAAGGAATTCTTCCCTGTGAGGGTGGGGAGGCCCTGGCACAGGTGCCCAGAGAAGCTGTGGCTGCTCCTGGATCCCTGGAAGCGTCCAAGGCCAGGTTGGATGGGGCTTGGAGTACCCTGGGCTAGTGGAAGGTGTCCCTGCTCATGGCAGGGAGTGGGATGCGATGAACTTCAAGGTCTCTTCCAACGTAAACCATGATATGATATGGTATGATATGATATGATATAGGATAGGATAGAACAGGATAGGATAGGATAGAATATTACAAAAGTGTAAGACAAAAATGTAGAAAACCTTTGTTAAGCTGCCCCTGCAACCCCCAGCCCTACCACCAAGGCATCAACGGGAGTGGACCCTGCAAATGCTTCTGAACACGATCCCATTTCTGAAAGAAACTCTTCAGGCAGCCACAGTGCTGAGACACTGCTGAAGGCAGCCCCTGTGGGATCAGAAATCCTTCATGGAAGGGTCATTTTACACTTTTGCAATCTAAGTGAACATGCGTCTCCAAACATGGTGAACTGAGCTCTAACAGGTTGGAGAAACAGGATCTCTCACACCAGGGACTCAGCAGCCACAACCCAGATGATGTCTCTGGGGCACTGGACACAGAGGACATCCCATCCAACCTGCCCCTGCTCCCAGACCACCATGGAGCCTGGGGATGCCCTTCTGCAGTGTTTCCAGGACCATGGAAAGCTTTCTGGCACCCAGTGTCCCCTCCCTGATATCTCCCACGGTGACGAGTTGCCACCTGCAACCTCACCCTGCACAGCAAAATAGTGCCAGAAAGAGGTGCAAATAGCAAGGATTGGGTGTGCTGGAGGCAGATTCCAGAACTGGGTGTTCCCTTTGTGCACCGTGGTTGAGCCCAGACCCGGGCCATAGGATTTCCTCACCTGCACCAGGGCAAATCAGGCAGAATCCACTCAGGAAACTGTGGGAAGCAGGCATGGATGTGTCTCAACTAACTTCCTGATTAAAAAGGCAAAGGAAATGGAGCAAGAACAAGGATTTAGCAGCATTCAGAACATTCTGGCTGAGGTGCATCACTCTGAGTTGGAAAAGTGAGTGTCTTACCTGTCCCAGGCATCATTTTCTTCCCTGGTGAGCAACTCTGCCTGACAAGGCACACGCGAGGGAGGTGGAAGGTGCACAACATGGTTTGTACCGGTATAATCTACTCCAAGGACATCCTCTTCACCTTGTCCTCCACTACCTGGTCCCTCTCTCCTGGTCTGGATGGCAAAACATAAATATGCCAGTTGCAGGCGCACATTAAACCAAGACTAAAGCTTCAGCTGGGGCTGTATCCAATTCTTTGGCACATCAAGGATGGGAAAGGAGGCACGGATGGCTTGTTCTCGAACCCACGCTCTCCCTGCCAGAGAGCTGTGCCAGAAGTTATCAAGAAAGCTGCAAAATGAAAGCATGATATGCTGTGGTAATTATGTGTGCTCGGATATATTTTTTTTTTCCACAAATGTTCTGCCTTTTAGTAAATATTCTTTAGCATCTCTGTTGTCCCATTGCAGAGCAAGTCAGCTGTGAAAATGATCTCCACACCGTGGTTAACTCTATCAGTGCCACACATGGCCTTTCCCTGGCCAGCTGGACTGGCTGGAAAGAGTTTGGGGGTTTGGAGGGACCGAGGAGACCCTCTGGCAGTGGCGTGGGAGGAAGTTTAGTGGCATCTGTGAGCAGTCAGTGCCTTATAAATGGTGGTAATTCAAGCAACACTCGGTGGTTGCTCAAAGAAGGTTTTCCCCACCTGAAGCAAAGAAAAAAGTTGCTCTGGACCCCTCCAAAAGCGAGACATTTTGGATATGCCTCTCACATCCATCGTTGTCCCCTACACCAGTCACACCACGTCTGTAAGGAGCCTGGAAAACTCCTTCCCCTGCGTGTTAATTGTCCCCTCTTTGAATAAACACACAAAGCTGGTGACTGGAGGTGCGTAAATATTTACAGGGCGTGCCCAAGGAGGGTCAGAAACCAATACATCACCTGAGGGAAGAATACAAGCTCAGCGACCGTAAAGCCCTGAGCAATTACAGTTAAGTAACTGCAATACCAGCACATATTTAAGTACTTACGCAAGGAAAAGGGGTTGATGACCTCGATTATATTTGCATTGTGTTTCCTGTTGTTAGCACTTCCTTGGCAGAATTACTGCAATACATCTTGGACTCCAATTTCATCTGCCAGCTCCACGAGACTGCAGCCAGCCTTTGGAGAGGTCCAAAAATGCTTAGGAGTCGGGCTGTATTTCTTCTTGTACAGCTCCTCTGTCTCGGCAGCTGCTCACGTCTCCAAACTGCCTTGTCAAGGAGAGGAGCGGGAGAAAATTTGCCCCAAAGATCCTCTGGAATTCAGGAATCACCCTCAGCAGATGGACGATGAAATCTTCACCTGGCTGGATCACGACTTCCCTGTTGAAAGGCTCCATGGAATGACGCATTTCAGAATAGATTGATTGATGCTATTGAAGAAAAAGGCAGCTTTATAAGTTTTTGTCTCGAGTAAAACCACAAAAATTTCATAGCGCTAGCCTGGGGGAGGCAACCTTTTGCAGGCAATTACAAATCTATTTGCAGATGACTTCTCACCTGAAGACTCCATGTAGGTAGACACCCAAAAAAATTAATTGTCATAAGGTGAAAGACCAAGGAGTTGTTAAATGCCCTAATCAGGGTGTTTGTTTTCTCAAGCCTGGAGAGAAGGACACAGGATTCAAAAACCTCCACATGGTGGCATTTAGGGACCTGATTCGCACTGGCCTTGGCAATGCTGGAGGGACTTGATGATCTTAGGAGGCTTTTGTAACCCAAGTGATCCCATGACCCTGGTGACATCCTATTCCCATGGTATTTTCCCTGCTTCAGCCAGCACTCAGGACACCTCAGTTGGGAGCAGCAAGGTGGTTTCAGCTGGTGTGTTCATCCTCTTTGCAGCTCATTCCCAAGGCAGGAATTCCTCCACTTCAGCCTGGAGACCATTCCTTATGGATTTGTGTTGGCTACGCAGAGCAGGGCATTCCATGGGCCGCTCCTTTGTGGGATTCCCCATTCCTTGTCACCAAGCTAAGGCTTCACCTGCTTTAATTGGAAAGAAAAGCTCAAACAATCCAAGCGCTCTCTTTGGTTGGGGCACCAACTTGGAGAGGTGTGTCCTGTCTATCCACAGCTTCCCACAGGAGGGAAGGAACACGGATCTTCCCATCTCCAACTCTGCTTCACAGGTCAGCTCCCAAAGCTCCTCCTTTCCCAGTGTGGGAACAGCCACTTGGAGCACTCTGTCCTGAAACGTGCGTCCAGCCTCAGGGGAAATCAACATTCCAAATTTTCTCATTATTGCAAAAACCTTCTCCTGCCAGCCCCAGCAGAGCAGCGCACGGTGCTGTCTCTCAGGGGGCCAGGTGCAATATGGAAATCTCCAGATGTTGGGGGATACAAACAGCTGGACCTGCTCTGAACAACACCAGTGTCCAGGACCAGCGTCACTGCACCCCCAGAGATGCCAGGAGGAGATGCAGAAAATCCCAGAACAGGCTGCTGTGGAAAAACCTCCTGCAAGTCCTGGAATGTGGCGGTTCCTCTCTTTTCTAACAGCTTTTTTCCTGGGTAGTATAACAGGAGAACTTGGCTGCAGCAATATCTTGGGGCAATGAATGCCCTAGGCTATGGATGAATTGCTCACAAAAGTGTCTTTTTATCAGTTTCAGTTCTGTTGCCTTTCAAGTTTATTCAGTGTCCCTTTGAATGAGACACTGTTGTAATTGTCTAAAAAATAAATTTGACTGCCTGCTTGACCTCCTTTATACCATTTATTGCAGTCATTTAATTTTCTAGTCATTCTTTCCTGGGAAAAAACAGACAATATTGTCACTCCAGCCACACTTGGAAGTCTTTGTATCATCTCTAAGCCTTTGTTGTTTCCTTGTTTGATTTTGGATGTGGCACAACCAGAACTTCTCACCAGCTTCAAGGTGGGAGCCTGCACTTGGCCATAGAAATGTCAGCTAGGGCACCAATTATTTATTTAAACAAGCCATTGTTTGTTGCGCCTTTTTGTCATTGGAAAAGGAGCAAACAGAATGGCCTGAATTGGAAGGGACCATAAAAATCCTGCCAGATTCCACCCCTGGCCATGGGAAGGGACACCTTCCACTAGCCCAGGCTGCTCCAAGCCCTGTCCAACCTGTCTTTGGACACTTCCAGAGATCCAGGGGCAGCCACAGCTTCTCTGGGCACCCTGTGCCAGGGCTTCATCACCCTCACAGGGAGGAATTTCTTCCCAATATCCCATTTGAACCTATCCTCTTTCAATTTAAAGCCATTCCCCATTGTTCTCTCCATCCATCCCTTGTTCCCAGTCCCTCTCCAGCTCTCCTGGAGCCCCTTTAGGCCCTGGAAGGGGCTCTAAGTTAACCCTGGAGCCTTCTCTTCTCCAGGTGAACACCCCCAGCTCTCCCAGCCTGGCTCCAGGGCAGAGGGGCTCACGCCCTTGGAGCACCTCCATGGTCTGCTCTGGATTCACTGCAGCAGGTCGATGCCCTTCCCATGCTGAGGATCCCATCCTGCCATCCAAACATCCGTGTGTCCCTGCTGCTGGGCTCTGCCACGCTCCCTCCAGCTGCACCCACAAGGACCCACCACCGCTGATGCTCCACAAGTTGTCCTGAGCCCAGCTGTGTGTCCCAGCCCTGTGGTTTCCCCAGTCATTCACAGGCTGTTTCCAGACCTGGCCCTGCTCCACTGTTCTTCGATTTTCCACCCAGACACGATATTTCTCCCCGGTCTTGGAAGGGCTGGTAATGAATGGTATGAAATAGCAGTGAATATCCAGGCTTCTGCAGGGGGGAAATGGGATGGGATGCAGTCCAGGACTTGCCAGAGTGCTCCCCCAATTATTGGAAGGGGTCGCTGTTCAATGACAGGCACAAAGCCCGTCCTCTACGCTGGATGCATTTTCCCTGCAGCGCCGGGAGCCTTTGCCAGCCTGAGAAATGAGAGACTGGGGCTCAAAAGAAATAATCTTTTAAAACATAAATGGCCAAGCTGATTTACTTCCAAATACGCAACAGCAACAAAAAAAAATTGCTGTTGGGCAGGACCCTCGTTTGCCAAGTTTCAACGGAGCAAAATTTTACAGCGAAGTTATAAACACTTTAAATGCCATTGTTGGTTTATAATGGAAAACCTGGCAGGCTCTTAGCTGAGAGTGCTCTTCCAAGGAATGCTTACCATGATGCTTACTCCACATATGGGATAAGCTCGAGAGCCATGTGATAAATTTTGGATTCATGTGATAAACCACACAGAACCACCCTTATCCACTTGCTCCATGCTTTTCCCAGCTCTAGAACAATTCCAGAATTTCCTCCAGGAGTTCACTCCACTCAGCCAGTCACCTCACTCCAGTCTGCCAAAACCACTTTTGCTGATTCCCAAGGCTGAGAAATTCCTTTCCCAACTGAGCCACATGTAGAGGAGTAACGAGAACCCAGAGCCTTAAGAAGTATGTCTGACAAATAACAAAAAAATGAGTACTTTGATTATGGACAATACCCCAAGGAAGGGAAATTTAATGTAGTGTTGATGAACAGGTGCATAAAATCTTAATTTTAGTGGTAACAGGGGGTCACTTCCATGTCTTTTACTATGGCTTCTCCTTGGAAGTGAAGGAGGTACAGATGGACTGAACCAGCAGAAAGCACAGATTTGGGTGTCTGTGCTAAACAAGCATTCTGGAAAGCATCACTGTCTCCTGAAAAATTCCCCTCTGGGGATCTCACCTGGGGACTCCAGAATAAAGCCAAGCCCAGTCTCTTCAACAAACCTTGGCCAGGCCAACGAGATCCAATGGGGTGTGGGGTGCAGAAAGAGAAACCTGGGGATGTCCGCATGGAGTAGCTGCAGCCCTCTCTGACCCAGCTTCTCTGCCGTGGTTACATGTCCCTCCTCCAAGCTTTGTCAGGGCCTTTGGAACAGGGCTTGTTACTGGGTCTGTGCTCCAGCAGGTCATGGACTGCATCCCATGCCACATCCCCCTGCTGACACCTGGTTACCCACCGCTATTCCGTTCATTGCCAACCCCTCCAAAAACGAGGAAGAAATGTTGCCTGGGTGGAAATAACAAATCCTTTGTAACAGGGAGCTGGCCTTGTGAGAGGCTTGGATGGAGAGCCCAGTTCCAGCCCAGAGTGAGGCAGGGCTCCAAATGTCAGCCCCAAGCACAATGAAGCTCAGGAGGAAGAGTCACCAGCCCGTTTCTTCCCCCCAGGGCCTGAGCCTGGCCAGGCTGCGCCATGTCCATGTTCCAGAGATATTCCCAGGGCGCAGCCTCCGATGGCCTCATTCTGGAAGTTCCTTGGAAGCCAAGGAGGCTGTTGCAAGCCTCGTGCTTCGTTTGCATTCATTTCCTTCCCAAACTCTCATTACCCGAAAGAGAAAGAGAGAGAGAGAGTGAGTGCATTCAAGTGGAAATGGTTGGAGTGCACTTAGAGGAATTTAGCCAAAAGGAAAAGGATAGATGATGGTGGCTTTTTTAATTTTTTTTTTTTTATTCTCTCCAAAAAAAAAAAAAATCCTCCAGAACTTAAAACTGTTTTAATCAGCTGAAAAACATACGTGGGCTTTACAGCTCTGAGACAGCTTGCACAGGCTCTGATAAATGCCTATCGCTCATTTGCATACGCTAACAGCTACACTTTAATCAGCCTCCTAATCCCTGATGATATTAATGAATTTTTTTTATGCACTCTCTCTCTCCTCCCCCCCCCCGCATTTTTTTTTTTTTTTTAGTATCATGTTTGCTAATTCAAAACCGATCAGCGGCTTCTGTGTGCCTTTTTTTATGCAGGAAATAATGGGTGAGCTTGGTACTCCTGTTATCCTGCTCTCACAAATAATTAAGACTACAAAGGGTACAAATCAGTCTGAATGCACGGCACAAAGGCTCAAGCTATGCAAAGGTCTTTTTCTCTCTCTCTCTCTTTCTCTCTTTTCATTTATTCTCTTCTTCTGACAAGAGGTGGCTTAGAAAGATACTTAGCAAAGCAATGAACTGGTCACTCCCAAAAAGCAAGAATTTCCTCGCCATTTTAAGTGCTCAGGATACACATAGGGACTTTTTTCTTTTTTTAGTATTTGTTTGTTCCATTATTTGGTGCATCCTGATTTTGGGGGAGGAGGCTGCCTGCTGGAGAAATCTTCATCAAACTGGTTTACCTTTGTTTTGGTGGCTCTTCTTTTCTCCTTGGGAGAACTAGGCATGGGAGGGTGACACAGATTTTGAGGGAGGGAGACCTGGAAAAGTCTTTCTTGCATATGTGGTGACAGGGAAGAGAAGCAAGGGAACAAACAAGTCCATGTGGTATGAAAAGCTGCCCAAAAGCGGGAGAATTCATCCAGCTCTAGAGGCTCCAGGTGTGTTCTGGTGTCAGCCCAGGCTCCAGACTACTCTGAGACCTCAGGCAAACTCCCAGCCCTTCAGGTAAATTCCTCCTGCCCTTTCCAAGGTCAAATCATAGATCCAGCTGCTCCAGTCCTGTAGACCCTTCCCTTCTCCTGTCCCCCCTCAGGAGCAGCCATGGAAGTTCGAGGTGGAGGTTGTGCAAGAGCCACTGTGTCACCTCTACAGCTCCGGTGTGCATGACTTCCCAGAGATCCTCCCTTTGGAACATGTTCTCACCTCAAAATTAAATCAGGTGCAAAACCAGTCTTTCTGAATCCCTCTGGACTTTGCTGGGAGCGTGAAACACGTGGCTCCACAGACCAACAAAAATGCCACGGACTGGGACTGATTTGAGCAGAAATGGATTGGTGGACACACAGAGACCAGCATGGTGGAGCAACCAGGGAAGACTGGCTAATATCCAGCTCTGGTGGGGTTGTAGCAGTGTGTCTCAATGCATTTGGTGACAAGGAGGGACCCAAGTCATGCCACCAGCTGTAACATCGACAACTACGGATGTAGTTCCATAAGAATTATGCACCGTAACACGGGATCACAGTTTGGAAAAGCCCTCCAAGATCATCGAGTCCAACCTGTGACCAATCCCTACCTTGTCACCCAGCCCAGAGCACTGAGGGCCACATCCAGGCCTTCCGTGGACACCTCCAGGGATGAGGACTCAACTGCCTCCCTGGGCAGCCCATTCCAATGCCTGACCACCCTTTATGTGAAGAAATTCCCTTGATGTCCAACCTGAAGATCCCCTGGCACAGTCTGAGGCCATTTCTTCTCATCCTGTCCTTTGTTCCCTGGGAGCAGAACCTGACCCCCACCTGGCTGCCCCCTCCTGTCTGGGAGCTGTGGAGAGCCAGAAGGTCCCTCCTGAGCCTCCTTTTCTCCAAACAACCCCATGAAGTCACACTGACACCAAAAGGCAGAACAGCTGAACCTGAGTGGGTGACAAAACAGGACACACCGAGTGCATACAGAAACCAATCAACATATCCGACAGAAAATAGTCACTTTCATTAAAACAAGCAAAATAAGGGTTTGAGCAAATGAAAAAAAACACAACGAAACATCTGAAGGAAGCCTGCAGTCATGTCTGGTGTGTGCAAGTCTAGACTTCCAAACTCCAGAGGATTTTCGTATTAGGAAGCTGGGTAAGGCTGATGGAAAAGATTCCTACTTCTGCTCAGTAATTCTTTCAGAAGGTGCAAGCAAACATCTCTGTAGGGTAATCTCAGCACTAACATATCGTGCCCAGATCTCAGAGGATTATCATGAGACTGAAGCAGCAGCATATCCTAAACCTTATGCTGAGGATAACCACGAGCACTGAGAACACAGAAATGTTTATGTTCTTTAGCAGAGTTTTGCAGTTGGCCAGGTGAGGGCAGGTGAATGAAGGCAGGTGTGATTACATAACCTCTGGCCAGGAAGTTTTTTGGGAATGCATGAGAGCACAGGTACTGTTTTTCCTGCTAATATTGCAACAACAGAGGGATACTCCCTGACCAAGACTCTTTGTGCAAGACTTGCTGCAACCCTTTCCAGGAAAAAATTCCTCCTGATGTCCAACCTGAACCTTCCCTGGCACAGCCTGAGGCTGCTTCTTCTTGTCCTGTCCCTGTTCCCTGGGAGCGGAGCCCGACCCCCCGGCTGCCCCCTCCTGTCAGGGACTTGTGCAGAGCCACAAGGTCCCCCCTGAGCCTCCTTTGCTCCAGCCTGAGCCCCTTTCCCAGCTCCCTCAGCCGCTCCTGGGGCTCCAGCCCCTTCCCCAGCTCTGTTCCCTTGCTCTGTTCCCTTCCCTGGACACGCTCCAGCTCCTCAATGTCCTTCTTGTCATGATGGCCCAGAACTGTCCCCAGGACTGGAGGTGCCTCACAGGTCCCAGCACAGAGGGACAGTCACTGCTCTGGGCCTGCTGGACACACCATGGCTGGGACAGCCCAGGGGCCATCGGCCTCTTGCCCACCTGAGCACACCTGGGCTCATGTCCAGCCATGGTGGACACCAGCACCCCCAGATCCCTTCCCAATGGGCCACTTGGATCTCATGGATAGTCCAGAACAACTCCAAGACAACTGAAAACAGAATAAGGTTTGGTGTAAAAAGGAGCTGCCATAGAAGCATCGACACTGGATTATTCCAAGGTTACCTGGGAGTATAAAACCCAAACTGATGCAAGGTCACTTTGGCTCTGGCCCTCTGGCAAGGTGACAATCTGAGCCATGGGCTAAAACCCACCAAAAGCTCTGCTTGTGCTTGGAATCCTGGCAATTGTTTTAGGTCACAAGTATTTTCATGAATATGTTTATGGGAGGAATTCAATCAAGGTTGAAAGAGACCATAAAGCACCAGGAGCCATAGAGAAAAATCCATTGTACAATGAGCCACCTGGACTTCAGGAAAAAAAAATGTAATGAAATTGCAAAAGTACTCATTAAATGTGAAATACAGGCCCAGTAAGGAGCTTAGAAGATATGCTTTCAAGAACACCTATAAATAATGAAAGCAATGAACTGCAGGAAGAGGAGTTTGAAGTAAATATGAGTCAAGTGCTACCCATGTCTGAAATGAAATTTGACAAGTTCAAACAAGTAACACAAAATGACCCAAGTTGACAACAGTTTGGGGAAAGTAATTCTACGAGGATGACCAAAGGAAATATCAAGCCAGTGCTGAGCATAAAAACTTCCTGGGATTAGAGCTCTGAAATTGCTGCTGTTGACGGGGTTCTGCACAAAGGACACCCTGTCATAACACAATGTCTGCACAAGGGCACCAGCACTGAGTGGGTTTCAGGGACAGAAACCTATGGGATGCCATGGAAAGAACAGAGTTCTGATGGTCCCGGGTCTGAATGCCACCAGCAAAAGGGAAACTGGTGTCTTCAAAGCTGACACAATCCAGGGGGATGTAAAAGACTCTGCTGTGACCTAAGGGTGGGGTTAGGGTGGGTCCTCTTTTGGTCTACGCCTCCGTGATGGTAAATACGAAATCTCAGCTAAGATACTCAAGCCCAC